>NW_028263389.1:21392500-21595000 GCF_051168715.1 Poecilia mexicana | reverse complement strand
CTCCTCCTCTTCCTCCTCTTCTCCTCTCCTCCTCCTCCTCCTCTTCTCCTCTCCTCCTCCTCCTCCTCCTCCTCCTCCTTCTCCTCTCCTCCCCTCCTCCTCCTCCTCTTCTCCCCTCCTCCTCCTCCTCTTCTCCTCTCCTCCCCTCCCCTCCCCCCACTTCCTCCTCCTCTCCCCTCCTCCCCCCCACCTCCTCCTCTCCTCTCCTCTCCCCTCCCCCCCCCACCACCTCCTCCTCCCCCCCGCCTCCTCCTCCTCCTCCTCTCTGCAGGTTCAGGCGGAGCTGCGTAGAACATGGAGGAGTTTAACGACGAAGGGCTGCGTGTTGCAGGACTACAGGCTCCGCTGCCTGTCAGCCAACCACACCAGCACTCAGTTTCCCAGAAACACCCGGGCCCAGTCCATCCTGCAGACCGAGACCACCATGCTCTGACCAGAACCGGCCGGAAACAGCCGGGTTCTGCCACAGCGCCCCCAGCTGGGGGAGAAACCACATGTCAATCAGAGAGAAACTGACTGGAAGAAAAACCAAGAAAGTGCCAAACATGGAAACACCGGTTTGCATTGACCTTTAACCTCGCTGGAAGCAGATCCCTCCTCACTTAACCTCACTGTAAAAATGTTTGAAAATGAATGAATGTTTAGTTTCAGCAGAATAATATTACAGTAAAAATATAGAAAATTGTATAATTCTTAATGGAGAAGACAAACAAGATCTATAATTTGTATCTTTTCCAACACAAGTAGAGAAACAGCTGCTCCTCTGGAGCTTCATATCTGCAGAAGGAGCGATTATTAAACGTGAGAGAAGGCTGGAGGAGGAGCGAGGTTACGGAGGATGAAACCTGCCCCAGCAGCGGGCGGAGCGCGCAGTCAGACTGATCTGAGCTCATACATCTATGTGAGGGAACGATAGTTTGATTCGTTTACCTTTAAATCTCACTCAGTCTGCTCTCGGCTCCTTCAGCTGCACAAAAATATGGAAACGGTGAAAATGTGTTCCACCTGGTGGAACAGAAACCACGCAATGCAAAACGGGGGGAAGGAAACACATCAGGCATGGTGGAGGATGTGTGGTGCTGTGGGCTTGTTTCTCCTGCCAGGTTGATTGTAATTCTTGTTTCTGAACAAACGTTTGACTTGATTCTTTTTTTTAAACCACAGAATGAAACAAAACTTTACATTTCAGGTTTAAATGCTGTAAATTGTCTCTGATTCCAGGATCTTAAATCGTTTTATTAAAAATATTTTGCTACATCCAGAATTTAAGAAATCCTCCTCCTGGTGGCCATTTTAGGTATTACTGGTGAAAACAGCTCCTGTTACTGTTTAGCTTCTTATGCATTAAATCCAGTATCAACCAGCAGCGTTTTAAAAATTCAGGATGTAAAAATCATGTTCCACAAAATGAATTTAATTTACTGGAAAACATGTTATAAAAATCCTCCAAACTGACATGAAGTTATTACGACATTTATGCATCAGAAATTCATGGAACCTGCTTTGTTTATGGCATCTGTTATGTTTGAATTATTTTTCATAAGTTTTATTTTAAATGGCTTCTTCTGTGTGTCTGAGGGGCCGATTATTACAGGCAGGTTTTATATTTTTATATCATTTTTCAAGCCTATAGATCATTTGGATTTAAATGAATGAAAATTATTTTCCTTCTTTGTAAAATGGACTCAATGTTTATGTTTTTATCTGCATTATATTAAACATGGATATATAAAAATATGGAAGCTTTTAGACACAACATAAACGTCTGGATTTTTTTGAATAAAAATTTAATATAAAGTCTGTTTTTTAATTGTTTTTCACTTAGTGACGATTACTGAAGCTTGTAAAATGTAATGTTTGAAAACAGTCTGATTTCAGATTGAATATTATTAAATATTTATGTTCTGAAATGATTTTTTATCTAAATAAATACTTATGTTTTGCCATCTTAGCTCATTTTTCAGAGATTCATTAGACACACAGTTGATATTTCAACTTATTTTTGAATTTTAATAATTATCAGACTTTCACATCAGACTGTATCCGTTATGCTAACTGTTAGCATCAGGGCGCCTGCAGCTGCTGTGAGATTTTCCTCAGAGTTAAAGGAATATGATAGTTATTGTACTTTTTATTATTTTCCCCATTTGCTATTTACAAAATTGTGGGAAAAAATAAAGATGGTGTTTAGCTCTCATCTGTGTGAACCTGTGTGAGTGGACAGTGTCCATCCTAAACCTGAATGTTGGTCCAGTTTATTCGGCTCTTTCTGTGAGCTAAATGTGAAGCTGAAAGTGAATAACTGGACCTTTAACCCTGAGGCAGTTCTGTGCTGTGCGGGTCTGTGTGGTTTCGGGAACTGACCTGCTGACGGGACACGATTCTCCACTGACATCTTCCTCACTCTTCCTCAGCGTCATGCTGAACTCGGAGAGTTAAACTGTAAGCCGAAACAGTCAAAGTAGCTGAAAGTTTTTCTGGACTCCTTTATTTCCTGTTCAGCTGTGATAACCAAACATCTGGACGTTCGGCAGCCGAAAGGTTTGATTTATGATTTGATGCTAAAAATCCTTCTGGGGTTTTTCTTTATCGACTTTGAACATGAAGAGTAAGAAAATCTCTTTAAACTTCATCAGATTGGATGAAGTCTTGCTCCAGAAGTTTGATTTAGCTCTTGACTTTGATTAGGCCATTCTGATAAGCTGAAGCTGTAACTTTGCAAAATGGGGGAACATTCAATAATTTTACAATAAACAGCTTGTTTCTATTTAGTTCATGAATGAAATTAATACAAACAGTAAAAAAGAATGAAAGTATAAAACATCTGCTTTATAAAGAAATACTTTATTTATTTTAACTTTGCTGCTTAAAGTAAATAAAATCCTGAATCTTTAAAATGACTAAGGAATAATTTATTACTTTTATACAATACACTTCTTATGGCTTTTAATAGTGAATAAAAACTGGGTTAGTTTTGGTTTTCTTTGAACTAAACTGAGTTATGATATATTTTATGGTCACTGACTCATATTTGACACAATGTTCATGTGATTTCCAACACATTTTCAGTTTGTAATTACCAATAATTATACACTAATAACTAAATAAAACTTTATTTTTTGGTCAGTGCATTCAGACAGTTAAAATCAACTTCATCAGGATTTCAGTGAGAAATTCAAACGTTTTTAGGCCAATCACTGTTTTTCATACCAGCTTTGGCCACAAGATGGCAGCAAAGTCCTTGACTTTCACCTCTGTTATTTTTATATTTCTGTCGTTTACATTGAAGATTCAGTGTAAAAATGTTCAAAATCATAATTATTGACAAAATATATTTATTTAATTCTCAGCAGCACAATTTGAGTGAATAAGTAAGTAACTTTATTTATATTTCATAAAGCATTTCACAGGAAGTAATGCATTAAAACAGGTGCAAAAATGAGACGAGAGGAAAAATACAGTTATTTTAAGTGTTGAAAGCAAATGCAGCAATTTCATTAGTCAAATTAATATTTTATTTTTCATGTAGAAGAAAATAAATATAAGAACCAGTGGAGCTCATCTGCAAGCATCAGGTCTGAGGATGATTAATATTTTAAATTAATCTTCATGTCCAACGGTGTGTTCACATGTTCGCTTTAGTCCTTCTTCGTAATATTTGCAATGACTGGAGAGAAAAAAGAGGAAAGTGAAAGTCAGAGTTAATTTATAAACGATGCATTGTTTCCTGTGTTTGCATTTGAAGAGCTGATGTACCTTGTTGGACCCAGGAGTCGTTGGGATGGACACATACGGGTCCTTTCTTTGTGTAGAATCTGGACACGTAAACAGACTCGTTAATTCTGGTGTGATTCTGCGTGTTGAAATGAATCAGAGTGAACTCACATCACAGCGTTCACACAGGGAAACCGGGCCGGCTGCTTATAGAAAACCGACCCGGCGACTTGACGGCTGAGGTTCTTCCTGGAGACGTGGAGGCAGCACGGCCGGTTCTTCCCGGTCGGATAGTGAGCTGCAAACGACAGAAAGGGAATTAGAGTTTAAACTGCAAAAACACAAAATATTAACAAGTATTTCTCTCTAGTTTCTGATGCAAATATCTTCCTACTTGAAATAGGACAAAAATGACATAAAAATAACTTTTCATGAAGATATAGGAACTTTTTTTAAGTCACTAATTAATTAATATTGACATAAAAAACGTAATAGTAGTAATCTTCCTGTTAAAAGGTTGTTGTTCCTTACTACTGTCGCCTTGTGCTTTTTAAGGCTTTGCAGAAAAGTCAGTGAGTTGATACAATCCTCCTAAAATAGATTATTGGTTTTCCATGACAAACTGGAAACTTTCTGTCCTCCATGTTGTTGGGTTTTACTGGTTTCCATTACAAGTGTGCGTAAAACTTGTCAATATTCCACTAATGTCCTAAAAACATAATTTCTCAATTGCAGTGTTTCCATTAAATGAGAAACATAATTAAAATCAAACATGAGTAACTGTTTATGTGATAAATCATTAGAAACCATGAAGCACCATCATCCTCCTTCCCCTTCCTGTCGTCTTCTTTGTCGTTTCCGTCAGTAGCAAATGGGGAAGCTTTAGATTATGACATTCTGAGTGGAATAGAGTCTCTTTTTGATAACGCCTGGCAGTATTTTCATGTTTACCAGACTAATAAGTAAATATGCTCCTACATGTAAAGAACATAAATAAATAATCCAAGGTTTTCTCCAGATATCGGGGCTCGGTCACTAACTTCGATTCAGCCAAAAAAAAAAAAAAAAGCATTTTATTGAAAAACGAGTTTTGTTTAAGTTGGCATCTATTCATTAAGCAAATTTTTTCTGTAATTTCAATTATGAAGATATTCTGATGATTGTTTGTTCTGTGGACATAAATTTGTTTTGTTCTTTTATCTGTTTATCGTGTCAATATTTCTTTAAAAAGTTTTCAAATGCTGCTACACCATCAAAACACCTAAAGGTCAGAAGTTTCATGGTATATAAAACTTAGACAATAGAAAAGTATCGATATCTGTATTGGCGATACGGGCATGTATCTACTGTGTATCGGATCTTAAAATGCATTTTAGTCGATGTATCGGCCACACAGTCACATGAAAGCAGTTTGTGGCGACTTCAACCGGTCCGACTTTTGTTTTGTGCAGAATGCATTACAATAATCGAAATAAAACTAAACCATGAATTAAGATTTCCAGTTCAGGACAAGAGCAGATGGATCATTTAAATATTTCCAGCAGGAGATTTTGCCAAAACACCAAAAATCTCCTTTGCAAAAACACAAAACCTGCAGTTAGTTTAGTCTTATTTCAAGAGCAGAAACCAAAAACCCGTGGTAATATTTTGTGTTTTTGCAGCGGTAAATAAACTGTTAATAAGCTGAAGTGTCTGTAGCCGATGGATGAAATGCAGACGTGCGGTGAGGAGAATCTACCTGCAGAGGAGTGGCTGCATGGACAGGCTGCGAGCAGGAGGAGCAGCAGGAGCAGGATCTTCATTTTGATCATCAGCTGATGGGTCGGACTGACAGCAGCTGATCTCCGGTCTGGTATTTATCGGTACCATCGGCGGGGCCCCTGTGGCCCCATGACGCTCATGTCTTCATGCTTCTGCAGGTTGTGTGATTGTTTCGTGGTCAGTGTTTCTCACCTCCGCTCCAAACATCAGAGGCTGTTCGCCCCTCCAACCACAAGCTTCATCTCAGTGACATGTTTCTGAGAAACGGCTTCACACGTCGTCAGAAAACACGTCGCCTGTTTCGCTTTGTCATGGTGGCAACTTCACACAACAAAACATGATTTCTGTTTCAATCTGACGGCTAATTATAATAAACACAAAGGCTGAGGATAATCATCAGATGTGTTTTCAAATTTGCACAAAAAATATCTCAAACTGGTTTTTAAATGGACTCATTTCTGACACTTACGACAAATTTCCTTTAACTTCCAATCAGAGCGGAAACAGAAACCTTTAGAGTTTGGGTAACACTGGAGTCTGACATGAACATGACATAACGACTTATGAACATTTATGAATATTTATGACTGCTGACATGAAATGCCATAATGAAACTTTTAACGGATCTTTGCATTAAAAGTGTCATTATTTACTGAATAATGCAAAGTTGACACTTTTAATGTAACTTTTAGTGCATCTTTACATTAGAAGAGTCATTATTTACAAATGATGCTTCATGTCTGCAGTCGTAAACATTTATGAAACTCCTTCATCATGTCAGTCTGGTGCATAAACACAGAGTTACATGTTGCACTGTTTTAAATCCAGCTCAGATTTATGCTCCTCAGTGAGGATAACATTATGATTTGACATTTTCAGGATTTCCTGTTCTGACTGCACAGGAAGTCACACATGGATTTCCCACATTCAGTCGCTGTAATGAGTTCACACCTTTTGCTCCAGAACAACAAATCTAAATTTGTTCTGGTGGTATTTTATGTGACAACACACAGCAGAGCCATTAAAGGTAAAGAGTGTCTGCTTTTACAAATAAATATTGAAAAGTGTTCATCATGTTTCAAGTTTCTTAATTAGATTTAGGTCTGTACTTTGACTAGGCCATTTGAACACATTTGATCGTTAAAATTCTGGTTTTCTTCCAGGACTTTAAAAGCTCAGTGAAGGTTTTGTAACTGTAAATGTTAAACTCTACCAGTGGATAAACAGCTGAAACGTTTCGCATCAACCACTCAGCTGTGGTCAGTTCAGGCTGCTTCCTTCTTAGGTAAAAACGATGTTGCAGAAACTAAAGTTTTGTGTTTTGTAACATTCTGCGGTTGGGCCTCTCGGATCCCCGTCACTGTTAGTGTTCACCTCCGTACACGTCTAAAAGAGCAGCACAATGTGAAGCAAAGTTCAGTTTTTATTTTCCACTTTGAGTTTCTGCTGCTTCTAAAGAACAACCAAAGCGATTTTGAAATCATCCAGACATTTACAGGCAGTACGTTTATGGTTTTAGTATCTAGTAAACGAGCTGTTTCAAGAAACTCTGCAACATTCAGAGGGCAATGAGACGTTGCCTAGCAACCCCAGCAAAGCCCAGGTTGTTACCTAGCAACCCCAGCAAGGTCCAGGTTGTTACCTAGCAACCCCAGTTGAGCTCCAGCTGGTTTGGCAGAGTGGGTATTAAACTAGTTACATTTACTTGAGTAACTTTTTTTTAAGTACTTTTAGGAGTATTTTTACTACTTTGTGCTTTTGAGTAATTTTATTATGAAGTATTTCTACTGTTGAGTAAAATTTCTGGATTTTCTTCCCACTGAATAAAAACAATCATGTTTTAACCAAAAATCCACCAGACAGACACACACCTGCAGTTTTTATTAAAGTTTTATATGTTTTTTATTGAAATAAACTGAATCGAAACATTTTGTTTTGCCTAATTTTGTTATTTTTGTTGCTTATATGAATTATTGAAAATTTGGTGGTCTTTAAAATACCAACATTTCCACTTAACTGTCTGAAGATGCAACTTTTAAATTTTAAACAACTGATAATTTGATCAGTTATTCAGTAATTCAGTGGACTTTTTTTTTTTTTTTTACCAAATTCTTTTTTACTGATGATCTGTTGGATTGATACTTTTTACTCTTACTTGAATATAATGTTTGGGTACTTTATTCACCTCTGACATTAAATATTTGGTCAGTTGGTTTCATGCTGTATAATGGCTGCTGGGAAAGACAAAGTGTTTTGTTGTTGACTTACCATCCAGAAACCATTTGCTGGATTCTTGTTGGTTGTGCAGGAGGCTCTACTTCTGTTTTTCAAAGATGTATGGTTGAATATTTGTGCATCTGTTTTCACAGGTGGTTGTAAACGTTGAGTTGTGGGCGTGACCAGCAGCAGTTTGTTTAGATTTAAAGTGACAGAACCCTAAAACAGTTCATTCTGAACTGACCAGAATAAAATCTCATTATTTAAGAATGATTTTATACAAAAAAACATAATAATCATGTTTTGTGTAGGCCATAAACCAGCCTAACCTGCTCACAGAAGCAAAATAATTCACCAAGCAATATTTATCACGGACGTTGCATTATAATATCAGGAAGTTGTGGCAACTTCTGAAGAATGGAAGATTAGCTGGTAACTTTCCACATCCTGCCGACTCAGGCATCATGTGACTGATGATCCAGAGAAACTTAATGATTTCACCGTGACTCGGCGTGATCGGCATCAAGAAATATGCTAGTCATTAGGCTGCAGACACTGTGTCAGATTTAAAGTACGAAAAAGAGGAAATTTTAAGTTTAGGACAAGATAAACGAAAACCTTATGTTAGACAACATCCTGAGTCAAAATGTCAACATGCTTCTGATGTAACAAATTGCAGAAACGGAAACATAAAAGAAATGCCACTTGGTTTCTCAACCTAAAATGTGGTTTGCTGTGAAACAGAATCGCTTTCTGAGATTAAAGCGAAACTTTTAGTGGATTTCAGCTCAGGAAACGTTTCAGGAAGTTCAGTTTTCCTGATAAAGTTCAAACCTGAACCTTCATGGATCCATTTAACCCCAAACTGCAAAAAACAAAACATTACCAAGTATTTTTATCTGGTTTTATCTGATTCAGTGCACTTGAAATAAAACAAAACTAAGTTTTCGGCAAGATATATGAATTTGTTTAAGTAAATAAGTCCTTAGTATTGATGAAAAGTTCTGGTTTCATTTGCAGATTATTTCACTCGTAAGATATTTCTTCCAAAATGTTTACAGGTAAAGTTAATAAAAGTTTGAACTTTGGAAGGTTCTGGGAGGAATTATAATCTATTTAGACGTTATTCGTAATTCTCTCCTTTCATTAAAAACCAAACAAACTTTCTGCTGAATGTAAAATTACTTCTTTCTAACACAAACTTCTTCTGGAGTAAATTCCTCCTGTACTTTGTTGCAGAAGCAGACGTGGTGCTTTTGTTGTTTTGCTTTAAAATGAATAAAACAACAATAAAACCACCTGTAGTTGATCTGGAAGTTACATTTCTGAGTTGTGAATCAGCAGAAGTCGGCGGCGGCTGTTAGCTTGACGCCTCGTTCAGGAATCCTCCCTCATTCTTTACTCACATAAGATACTGACTGCTCATAATTACCCAAGATGACCACATTACAACAGAGCTAAAACATTTGGGTGGATTTTTACTCAGACATTAAATGTTTGGTAGGATTGTCTTTTAAACAGTTGGAGCGTTTGGTTAGGAGTTAGTTTGACCTTTGACCTCCTTCTACTGACCTGTTCCTTTCCAGATTTCTCAACGCCGCTTTAACTGCACTACCTGATGTCTTGTGATGTTGATTCAGAGTAACATGTTATTCCCATGATGCCATCTATTTTGAGAAAACACAGCATGATGCTGCCACTGCCGTTCTTCAACAACGTTTGACAAACTTCCCTGTTTCCTGCAGCTGCAGCAGCCGCCATCATGACCAAACAGTTTTAGTTTCATTTGGTTTCTGACTCTGAGTGGACGAAGGACTGCTTTCACTCTTTGACCAGAAACCGGATCAAATACTTTAACTAGACACCTGCAGAAACATGGAAATGGTTCCCAGCAATGGACCAGTTACCTTCCTGAAGTTATGTTTTTACTTTTTCATGATGGAAACTGTCTTTGTTTTTACTAAACGTTATGAATGAAGCTGTTAAATGTTATTCATGAAGCCCTGACGTTAAAAATGATTTAATCCTGGTCAATTAAAAGCTGGATTTAGAAAATCCTGAACCAGGAAAAGTTTATTTATATACTGCAGAATCATCTTCAATAAATCAGAGTTTACTTCCAGTGAGTTTCATTTGTCTGGTTAAAAGTATCGACATAAAATCGACATTAAACATACTTTACATTAAAGCTACATTCTAATTTTAATTATAATTAACAGAAATAAAAGCTTTATAACATCTGTTTGTAATTAATAATGTTTAACTTGGAGGTAAAATTCCTAAAATAATTAGACTTTTTATTAATATCTTCATTTATTGAATTTATTTTGTTTTAAATTGAAGTTTGATGATTTTTGTCCATAAAAATGTTTGATGAAACTTAAAACATTGACTTTTATCTGGATTTTTATTTTCAGAAAATTAACCAAGATGAAGAAAACCAAACATTAAGTTTTAGATTAGATATTTTTATTTCTAAAAACAATCTTTATATCTTTACAGTTTTACTTCAGAGTGAAAAGTTAATGCCTTAAAGTAAACAGATAGCTTAAAATATTTTACAAACAATTTTATCATTTATTAAACTCTTTGGAGCTCTGTAAATAAATATAAATATAGTTTATCCTCTACCTGGACAGTGAAATACTTTAATAAATAACGTTACCAAATTAACACTGAAAAACGGAATATTTAACGTGAATCGTAATTTAGCTTAACTCTATTCTTTCATTTTCCTTATCTTTAGTTTTTAGTTGTACAGAGAAACAAATTAAATATATTTTCTGTTTTTCTGCATCAGCTGCAGATCTACTGATCTGTGGATGCAGAAAACGTCTCACTTTCTGCGGTTGTGGAGGCAGAAGAGGAGAAAGACGAAGATGAAGAAGACGGTCCGGGTGACGATGATGAGGGCGGAGCAGCGGTGGATGTAATGATGGAGAGGAGCACGGAAGATGAAGACGAAGATGAAGATGAAGTTGAAGACGAAGATGAAGATGAAGACGAAGATGAAGTTGATGGAGGGGTTGAAGCGACAACCTGAGGAGTGGACAGCTGAGCTTTGGCTCTCCTGTTGGAAAAGCAATAAAAACATAAAAATATGAGTTTAATAGTGAAAGATTGAAGTTATTAGGAATAAATCCAGGTTTAAACTCACCTCAGCTCTTGGATCTTCTGGAAAACCCAGGGAGCCTGAGGGTGGCTGCAGTAATGCCCCGTCTGGGTGGTGAAGCTGCAGGTCACAGAAAGAAGAAACCATCAACCAGGGGTGTACAAACTTTTGTAAACCAGAAGCAAAAAAACTAACAACCTAAATTCAGCCAGATAAAGTAAACTGATGTCACTGTAGATCCAAATCCTGATTTTTACCAAGGTGCAGAAAAAATGAGCAAATTTTAATCAAAAACTCAGAAATTTTCTAGAAAAATTAAAAGAACATTCAACGTTTTTTTTGTTGAAGATTTTGACGTTTTTTGTAGAAAATTTCTGAGATTACTCTAAAATTTTTGTCAGAAATTTTCTTTTTTCTCCACAAAGGCCCTAAAAAGCTGCAGCGGATTCTGCCTGTTTGATGTGTAAAAAGAAAAACATCCAGTTTTAAGTTTATTTTGGGTTTTATTGAATAAATGTATTTTAATTAATAAAAACATGATTTGGGTCACTTTGTTTCAAAGTGTTTGCTATATTAGCCAAGTTTAAAACAGAAAGAAATTTGGCTTCTCAGTAAAAGCCTCTGGATAAACCTGGTTTGACTTTTTGTTCAAACTTTGTTATAAAAAGACACATTTTTTCTGTTCTATCTTTCATTTTCTGTGTAAGAAATGTAATAATTTTTACCATGGTTACAAATTAAAAGCCTCCATCTGAATCTAGGGGACAAATTTGTATCATTTTCAATAGCAGTCGGGGGGCCGCACAAAATCAGTCTGAGGGTCACAAATGGCCCCTGGACCGCATTTTGGACCCCCCTGCCCTAAACTATAATTATTTTAGCTGTAAATTAAACGATGATCCTGAAAGCTATCGTCTCCATGTTCCCATTTTAATCAGAAACTTTGCAGGTACGTACATGACGGCTGTCACACACGGAGGATTCGACCGCTGGACCTCAAACTTTATTATCGGTTCTTTGATCTCAGCTGTGCTGACTTTCTTACAGCAGCTAAACAACTTCTCACCTGAGAACAACAAAAAATCAAATATTTAGTCTTTATCAGGAATAAACATTAATACTTAACATTCAACTAAAGTTTGACCTTACCTGGATTTGCAGAAACAACCGCCATGATGACAGCGACCAGCGCGACCTTCAGCATGTTGATGGTAAGAAAGCAGGAGAATAAACGGAGAAGAAAGTATTTCTGGTCGGTCGGTCGTCTCACTTCCCCTCCACAGAGCTGGTGGTGAACTGACAGCCTTCTGAAGAAAACATCTATTTATTAAACTGAGAAAAGCAGAAGTTCAGTTTCTGCTTGTCATCCAGGTCTGACTAACTCAGATGACGATGATTTCACAAAGTAACTAAATTATATTTAGAGTTTTTGTCATATTTCATCCCTAACTGTGTGGGTGAATGGAAACCCTGGGAAATAAGAGGTCAACCTGATGGCATAAGTTCAGACATGAACCTGTGGATTCACCTGTTCACACACTGCAAAAACACAACATACACTTGAAATAAGACAAAACTAACTTACAAGTAACTTTACAGCAAGATACAGGAGCTTGTTTTAAGTAAATACTTTCTCAATATTGCTGAGAAAGTTTTTGTTCCACTGGCAGATAATTTAACTTAAAACATCTTATTGTAAGTGAAATAATCTGCCAGTGGAACAAGAACTTTTTAAATTAATACTAAGGAATTATTGACTTAAAATAAGCTCCTATATCATGATAAGAAAAAGTTATTTGTAAGTAAGTTTTGTCTTATTTCAAGTGTACTGATGTTTTCTAGACAGAAAACTTTGTAAGATTTTGTGAATCAATGAAAGTCAAAATATTTTCAGAAAATTTAACCCATTTGGAGAATTTTTTGTAGAATATATCTAAAATATTCAAAACAAAATATAGATTGGGAAGCTGAAATATTTAGGCTACTTGATCTACCATTGGTTGCCAAATGAGCCAATCCAGGAGCTGCGTTCATTTTGCTTGGTGCTGATTGGCTGAATGTCTCTGAGTGTAAATATTAATGAATATTAAGACATATTTGGTGTTTGGTTGTGTTTTCTAACCAATGTGAACCGGAGATTCACAGTAAAGAAACAAGTAAAAACAGGTATAAAGCATTTCTTTTTGTTTTTGAAATCAATATAAACATGCTATAATTAACACCAAAAAGTAAAGCTAATAAATTATACAAAAAAAAAAAAAAAAAAATCCCAAAATGAGTCTAAAACTTATCAGGGCATATTGTATAAAAATCTAGGGCAATAAACTAAAATATAAATATTTTCAAATGGGAAGTCAACTTAAATGCATTTTTCAACTTCACAAAAACATAAAATGAATTTAATTAATTTCTCTAAAGAATAAAGCAGGACTGGTTTAACTGGACCAACATCAGAGTACGTAATATCTGCTTACAATAAGGAAACATTATTTAATAATTGGTTTATATTTTGGTTTTAAATTCAGGTTGAAAACAAGTAAAAAAGGGAAGATTTTGAGGTCAAGATGTTCTTGTTTTGTGGAAATTGCATTTATGTCTCAACAGATTTAGCAACGAGTCTCAGCATGACTTAATGCAACAAGTCACAATGTTTTCCCTCCCAGTAACAAAAACAAGCCACAACACTGATATCTGAACACCTTCAGGCAAAACTATATATACATATCAAAACTATAACAATCGTGTTAGTCAGGATTAGTCACACATTGAACATTATTAGAACAGAGAAATAATTTGTTGTCTCATAGTGGGGTAATTCAGGCGTTACAGCAGAAATGACGGAAACAAAGTAAAAAAAAATATAAATAAACAAACTGCTATACGACTAACTCCTGACTCATCTTTTATGCTGATAAATTGTCTTAATAGATTATTTTTGGTTCTATCTTCACGTTTCTGTGCAAATTTGAACACTTTTGTGTGAATTTATTTATATCCACATTATCGTCTCAGTGCTGCCCTCTATAGGGCGAACGGTGCCTCAGCAGGTTGTCTAAAACGGTACAGCTCACATCAAACGGTACCGAGTTCAGGTAGGAACGTCTTAGTGAAACACACCAGTGAAAATTTAAGATTTTTAAACCTTTTTAACACCATTATTAATAAAATCTTTATAATGACCTTTATAATGATAGAAATGTAAAGATAATTGTGTAGATGTATATAAGAATGAATGTTTGGCAACAGAAGTGAGCCAGTCGCAAAGATGAATGTTGTCCAGGCGCAAAAAGCGATAGCTCACTAGCTAGCTAGCCAGCAGCTAATTAGCGGTAGCTGCAGCCGGTTCCAGTCACAAATCACAGTTTTTTGCACGAAACTCAAACCGTTTCTACTAAACTGAATGTATGACATTAAATACTCCTGTGACAACAAAAATGAATTCCTCTGATTATTGTATTTAAGACAAACTTACATTTTTAAATGAGTTTGAGACATTTTTAGGGCTGCAATGAACAATTATTTTAGTAATCAGTTATTTTCACGATTAATCAATTTTTTTTAAATTACATTCAGCAGATGTTCCATTTAACTTTGTAAAATACGTTAGACAAAGATGCAAGTAAACAAATATTAATTATTTTCTTATATTAAAAAGTAAATTTTTATTGCCCAAAACACAACAGCATTACATTCCTGTACTGAATTTGAACCAAGTGAACCCAAAACTATAAAACTTGGTGGGTTTTGGCTAAAAATGTAAAAATATTTTGTACACTTTTGGATTAATTAGTGCTCTGAATATGTTGTTTTTTCAGAAAATTACCTTTTTAGGAGGAAAAATTACGTGCAAGTGGAACTATCCATCCATCCATTTCCTAACACCCTTGTCCCTAGTGGGGTCGGGAGGTGCTGGTGCCTCTACAGCGAATATTTCAGGTGAGAGGCGGGGTCACCTGGACAGGTCACCTGGACAGGTCACCTGGACAGGTCACCAGTCTGTCACAGGGCAACACAGAGACACACACACACACACGCACGCACGCACACACACACACACACACACGTTTGTGTTGCTATCTTTGTGGGGACTTTCCATTGACTTCTATTCATTTCTACAGCCTAAACCTGACCTTTACCCTTTTCCTAACCCTAACCATCACATACCTAACCCTAACCAAAACTCAATTCATACCTTAGCCCTAACTCTGACCCCTGACCCAAAAACAGGGTTTCCCCTTCCACAAGGAGCAATTGGTCCCCACCACGTAGTATATGTCAGGAAAATCGTCCCCACAAGGTATTACAAACAAACGCACACACACACACACTTAGGGAGGATTTAGAGAGGCCAATTAACCTGACAGTCATGTTTTTGGACTGTGGGAGGAAGCTGGAGAACCCAGAGAGAACCCAGCATGCAGAAAGACCCGGGCCGGGAATCGAACCCAGAACCTTCTTGCTGCAAGGCAGCAGAGCTCACTAGAACTTTTTAAATGTACTTGTTTTACGTAAATTAAATGATGCAGATAAAACAAGCTCTTATATCTTGCTAAAAGTTACTAGTGAGTTTTGTCTTATTTCAGGTGCACTAAGACATTTGCACTAGAAACTAGACAATAAATACTTGGTAAGATTTTGTGTTTTTGCAGTGCAGGCTGGGATTTGAACCCAACAGCTACTGACGATATGAGATGGAAACCAAAATGAACAAATATTTTATGTAAAATCACATTTATTAATGCATAAAGTTCTTATTTTCCCAGATGTTTCCTTCAGAGTTCAAAGTTCAAGCATTAAAGTTTCTTAAGTTCCAAACATTTCCACATATAACTGAGTAAACATTCAACATGTCCAAACTGCTTCATAAGTTACTCCAAATGTTTATAAATACACAAGGTAATAAATATTAACCTTAACTGTGTCAGAGCAGCAAATTTAGCTTTACCAAATAAATAATTTAACTAATGAAAGAAACTAAAAATCCTAAATTAATTCAATATAACTAAGCTGTTTGTTCCGGTGTTGATGAAACATGTTCAGTTGTTTTCGCCGGAGGCGGAGGTGATGAAGGTCGCAGAGCTCTCCTCCTCCTCGCCAGAAAACGAATCGCCGGATGAAACCCCAGAGGCGGAGCTGAAGAAAGAAGAGAAAGAGGAAGGAAGAAGGGTGGAGGGAGGAAGAGTGGAGGGAGGAAGAGTGGAGGGAGGTGGAGCGGCGGCGGTGGATGTTATGATGGAGAGGAGGGAGACCGCTGATGGTGCTGATGGAGAGGAACTGGCTGCACCCTTTGCCTGAGCCTTCGCTGCCCTGTTAGAGGAAACGTAGAAATACAGATTATAGACGAGTAAAACAGAAGGATAAAAACTAGGAATGTCTATTTTAGACTTTGTGTTTGTTACAATGTAAAGCACCTGAAAGGCCTTGCTGCTGAAATGTGCTACACAAATAAAATTAGATTGACTGACAAACCTGAATTCGCTGATCTTTCTTTTAACCCAGGGAGCCGACACCTGGCTGCAGTACAGACCGCTTTCTGTCTGGAAGCTGCAGGGAAAACAGATAGAAATGATTAGAATCCACATTTTATAAAAATCTAATTAGATTTAAGAATGAAGGTTAGCATCTTAAAATCGTACAAAATCTGATCAAGTATTTATGTCTAGATTTAGTGCAAATATCTTAGATCACATAAAATAAGACAAAATTAATTTACAACTTTTCACCAAGAAATAAGAGCTTATTATATATAAATAATCCTTTAATGCTAGTTCCACTTATAATAAGATGCTTTTCATCTTATAAGTGAAATAATCTGCCAATTTTAAGAAATTATTGGCTTAAAACAAACTCTTATTTCTTGCTCAAAAGTTACTTTTAAGTCAATTTAATCTTATTTCAAGTATAATATTTGTACTAGAAAGTAGAGAAAAGTATTTAAGGTTTAATGTTTTTGCAGCGTTGGGTCTCCTTTTACTATTTAGCATATTCTGATTAAAAAGTGTAAAATTCTCTCATTAAAGATCTCATTTCATTGCAGTTTGAAGTTTTCGGATTGAAAATGCTCACATGATCGCCTGGACGCAGGGATAATTGGCTCTCTGGAACAGGAATCCCAGGATCGGCTCTGTGATCTCATTTCTGTTCACTTTTTCACAGCATGTGGCCAATTTCTCATCTGAAAATAAAGATTAAAAAAACCTCTAAGCCTCAAATCATTTCCAGTTCAACACACACAAAAACAAACAGCTTCATTTTGAATCAGTCTTACCTGCGTGTCCAGAAGCGACCACCAAAACGACGGTGACCAGCGCAGCCTTCAACAAACCGTCAAACCGGATCATTTTCACTGACTGAGGGGAGAGAAAGTGTCTGGTTCTGGTTCTGGTTCTGGTTCTGGTCAGCCGCCTCTGCTGTGAACTGACGGCTGGACGGACGCCGCCTCTACTTAACGGCCCGAAAGCAGAAGCGACTCCCTGGTTAGTCATCTTCCGATTCCCTCCACTCTGAACATGTGAAGGACGGAGATGCTGACTTCAGGGGAATTCCACCAAATGACCCAAAATCTACTGTTCGGAAACGCTTTCATCAGAAGGTTTCATTCGGAAAGTTGAGTCAAAAACAGGGAGCTCCTCGCTGAGGGGGTGGAAGGAAACCTTTAACCGGGGGTTAGGCAACAGTCAAAGCCTCTTTCATGCACTTAATTATGGTCTCATTCACACTGGACCTGCTTTAATCAAACTCCAGTTAATTTATCTGAAACAGTCCGGTTCATTTGGGGAGGTGTGAATGGGTAATCGAACTAAAAAAAATCCAATCTGGTCTTACAAACCTTGTTCTCAGTTCGGTTGAAGTGAACTCTGGTGCGGTTCGAATGCATAGAGCAGGGCATTCTGGGTAAATACAACCAAAACAAACGTGCTAACCTAGCACTAGCAGGAGAAATGGTTCTTAGTCTTTTACCAAAAACAAAAGAGAAATCCTAAAAGTAACAACCGTTAAAATCTGACGCTGCTACATTTTGTTCAGGAAGTTGCGCTCAGTGTCTTCTGAGGTTTTCATGTCGTTTTCTTCAGGGGTTCTTGGTGCAGCGCCCCCACAGGTGGGGAGGGGAACAGGTTGGTTTGACTCAGCAGAGAGAAAGAACCACAGCGGCTGGAAATGGAAAAAAAAGTTGCAGTTTTAGGACTGAACAGTGGGACTCTCATCAGCACTGTCATTTCATGGCTGTTTTACTTTATTTAGGCCTTTTTGTTTGAAGTTGAGGCAGCAAGAAGGTTCTGGGTTCAAATCCCAGCCTTTGGTATTTATACAGGGAGTCTCCATGCGCGTGCGGTGATTCTCTCCAGGTACTCGGTCTACTGGTTCCCTGTTGGGTTAATTGGTCTCAGTGTCTGTGATGGACTGGTGACTCTCCAGGCTGGTTCTTCTTCTAACTAATCTAAAGGATCCTGAGCCAGCTGCTGTCGTTTCCTGATTATCTAAAGTTCAGTTATCTTGTAGATGAGTAAAAATATATATATTTTGTCATTTATTTATTAAGTATTGCAGAGAAACTTTTTGATTATTAAACACGATTAAAAAAAGACTAGAACAGAAAATGTTATCTCCAAGCTGATTGCCTGATAATGTCTGGTTCCAAAAACCTGATGCTTAATCCAAATTAGTCCTTCCTTCTTTACACATGGGATTAGTTTGCAGTTTAGTAGTAAATCAAATAGTTATGTCTCATAAAATTAAATACAGCATCACATGAGGGAGTCCCATCCTTACGACAGAATATAGGACCAAACTAAGAGAAAGAAAATGTACCTACAAGAACAAAATCATAAGATTACAAGAATAAAATCATAATATTATGAAAATGAAGTTATATTACCAGAATAATATCAACTGACCAATATTCCAAATTTTAAGTCATTATTTTCTCAATTTAACAAATCCTTATGGTCAAGTTAGTGAGTAAATTAAACATTTAACGATTAAAAAATGTTTACAGAGACCAAACACATGTGCCAAAAACTGGATGACCTGGAGAAAAGCCATAAAACAGGCCTCAAAGAAATATAATAAATATTCCATCAATGTCAAAAACATTAGAATCAAATATCTAAAGTATTAAAATTTAATTGCAAATTTTATTTTTCCTCTTTATTCTACAAAATGTCCACATAAAATAAATACTGTAGCTACATTCTGATGTCCTGTTTCTGTTTGTTACAGGCATATTTTACTTTTTGCTCTTTTTTAATTGTAAAAACCTTCATTTCACTCTGACTGGTGAAACGTTAGAGAATGGAGGAAATGAGGTTAAATGGAAAACCTCAGAGAAGAGACAGGAAATGACTTGGCGTCGGGTCAGCAGAGCCGTTCACGTGATTTACGTTCAGTTTGTCTAATATTCTAACTAAAATGATTACAGATTCATTTGATTGAACTTTGTCGAATAAGAATTTCATCGAAATTGTTGATTGTGATTAAATTAAATCATCTCCTCTGAACAGTTCAGAGGAAAAACAGTCATTGATGGTTTTACAAAGTTAGGAAAAGTTTCTCTGAAAAAGTTTCAACTTTTCAAAATCCTCAAGTTGGAAACCGACAGAGCTGAGCATTTCTAGTATTTCATAGGACTGAAATGTTCATATTAAAACAACCTGATCATTTTTAATGATATATCATTAAGCACCGAGATAAAATGTTGATTATTTAACATAAAAAGTTTGATTCCCAGACACTAAAACACAGTTTGTTCTGATTTCTGATCAGTCCTACAGAGTAAAAATTATTTTCCTTCATCAGAGTCCATCTTTTTGCAGGCTTTAAAATGTAAAACACTTTATATTTCTTCACTATGCAAACATATATTTATCCTCACAATTTTATTTAAATTCAGCTCTTTTATATTGCATCGATTCACAACAAGCGTCTGAATGCAATTTACAAAACAGACACATTCAGTTTATATGCAGAAAAATGTTGAATTCAAAGTCAGTTACATGTTTTTAAAGTTCAGTTTATTATTGCAGTTGATAAAAAGGACTGAGGTTAAATGGTTAAACATCAACTACTGATGATGTTGACTGGATCAGTGGTAGTTAGATAATGTGCTTCAATTTATTTATGCAAAGATTTTGGTAGCAAAAAGCATAAAAAATGGGGTGAGCTGCTTTACATCTGCTCAAAAGTTGATTTCTTTTAAAGCAAAACTTTAAATTTCAGGAGTATTTCCCTGGACGTGTCAGTTTAGATAATATTAGAACCTGATCTGCTGCGTTTGGGAAAAAACAGAAGACCGGAAAGAAAAACAAAAGCAGAAGGAGAAGAAGGAAGCTGTCGGCTTTCTTGTTAAGTTTTCTAAGTTTCTGTCTGGAGCACGTAACTTTAAAAAGTGTTTTTCATGCAAAAGAGCAGATTGAGGATTTAAAGACAGTTGGATTCAATGCAAAGCTAAGCAGACAGAAAACCTAAGATCAAACTCAACTCTAGCTTCAAGTTGATCTGCACTGGATTAAAATAACTGGAGCTTCCTGTCTGACTTTTTCAATGACCGTTTTTTATTCTCGGTTGCAACACGGGATGTTTCTCCCAGCTATAAACGCAGAATGGACTTTTGATCTGGAGAATTTCCCTTTTTAAAAGAGAATATTTTATAAATCAGCACAAAATACTTTCCCAAACCTAAAAACCCCATAAAACGGTTTGTTAATCTGCTTGTATTAAACATTAATGCAGGTTTTAGAGCTTTTGTTTAAATACGACACTTTCGATGAGTGTTTGTTTTGAACTATGAGCTGTTTATTCTGAACAGAGAATATCCAGCTGCAGGAGGCCAACAACTCACAGGGACGATTCACTCAAACTCTGACAAACTTTGATTTAAATTAATCTTCTTCTCTCCATGAGGCCCTGCTGTAAGGAAATGTTGCTAAGAGTTGTGATCAGCAGTAACAATATTTTATATTTTGCAGAATTTTCAGCTCTGAATGTGCAAGAAATAAAAAGTTTTCAACTACATGCAAAACTACATACAAGTAATGTGAGAAATTCATGAAAACTTCAAGAAAGAGAAAACTGGATCTTCTGCCTTGCACCAAACATTTTAAACCTCCCCGTTTAGATCAGCTCAGTTCTTTCAAGCATTTTAACACTTTGACCTGCAAACCAAAACTCTAAAGGTTTTACCGTACGCTGCTGAAATATAGAAATAGCAAACTAAATGTACTGCTACTGTCTGAATGTGCGAACAGGAAACATGTGAAAACTCATACTGCTAAAGAGCTAACGGCCTGTAACCATAGCGATGGGAATCAGCTTAAAACTGACATGACACTCATTTCTGACACTCCAACATTCATTTTGCAACACTTTGCATGAAACCTTCCTTATCTGAATTCATCCTTCCTAGAATAATAAAAAAAGATTATTTCTCAGATGTACGTGTCGCACACAGACAAGACGTTTTCCTTTTCCTGTCGCATAGTTCACTTCTGTCGCTTGTGGTTAACCACACATGCAGAAAGCTGAGCAACAGAAATGCCAAGCTTGATTAACTGAAGGACTGTGCTGAACGAGGGTCAATAACGCCACAAATTATGAATGCAATAAACCTGAAGTTGTGCAAATCTGAAAGAGTTTTTGTCTCAGGTGAAGCTAAAAGTTTCTGTTTTTTCTCAGTGGACGATCCAACCTTCATCTTGAGCCCAAAGATCTTCAAATACTTGTTTTCTGTAATGATCATAATTTGGTGACTTCAGGTTTGGTTTTGCATGTTTTAGCCGAGCTCGGCGTTTCATTGATGAGTGGGAACCGTGAATCAGAGGAACTGCCTGTGGCAACTGCTGCTCTCTTTCAGTTTCAAAGTGAATACTAGAATTAAGAATATAGTAATAAAGATTTTAATCCAAAACCTTTAATAAATCACTTTGTTTATTCTTCCTTTTGGATTGTATTGCTAAATATTAACTTTTTGCAAGTTTGATAAGTCTAGAAGTTATAAAAAACACTGGTTTAGTATGAATGACTGGAATGGATTGTTTGCATCATAATTGCAAAACACTCACAGCGAGACTGGCAAACTGGCAAACTGGTGCCTCTGGAAATGATATCATGCTTTTAAATGTGTTTGGAAATGAAACTGTTTAAAAATGAAAATAAAAACTGTTTGGAGTGAAGAACTCATCAATCTGCTGTGTGAGGGTAGAACCGGCTGCAGGGCCGACGTTACATCCAGCCTGCATGCAGCCATCATCACGTTTAGGCTGCAAGACTCAGTTACAATAAAAATATTCCAAAGAGCACCAAGATGTCTCTACCTGAGGGTGGCCTAGTCAAATCACACCACCATCAGTGTAGAGGCTGCTGAGCCTTAGCAGCAGGTGGTTGTGGTGCCTCTGCACGCAGAGATAAAGAAAAACATTGATGATAGTTAGATATTCTTCAGGAAACACAGATGGATAAAAACCTCACCTTATTTTTATCTAGTTTCCAGTGAAAACATCTTATTACACTTGAGCAGCTGCATTAGGGAAAGCAAAAGAATGAAAACTCCCCGTGTCCTTTAACGGGTTCAGTAGCAGACCACACATATTCTGGACACAAACTGTTCAGACTTTTACCTTCAGGTCGGCGCTACAGTCAGCTAATCGACTGTAAAACCTAAAAACATGTTTGAACTTTTCTAACCTCACATTAAAAACATGTTTCCACACATAAACAGACGAACACGTCGCTCTTTCACTTTTATTTCCTCTAAAGTTTACATATGTATGCTAGACTGTCAAGACCCATTTTTATTCTGTTTGATTCAGTTTTAGAATCTTTTATTATGAAAGTTTACAGAGTTTATTAGTATTTTGTTTTAGTTTTACATTTAAGTATTTCTTGTTCTTATTGTTGTTTACTTGCTTCACTTTATTGAACAGTACGACGCTTTGTTCAACATCTGTGGTTTTTATGTTATATGCATAAATTGACCTGCTTAATGTTTGAATTTGTGCAGCAAGTAAATAAAACCGACTCAGATTCTGAACTGCGGTGACTTAAAATCATTTGTTTTGAAATAAATGAATGCAGAACCAAATCCTGAGTTAAAAGGTGAATATAAACTGTTTACAAATTAAAAAAAAAAAACCTTCCTGAAACATTTAAAAAATGATGCCAAGCGTCGGAAATGAGTCGAGCAGCGAGCAACAGTTACATCAAACCAATACCAAGAATACCCACAGACATGAACAGAAACCGTAACCAAGACAAAACCGTCACTCCCATCACAGAGCTACAGTCTTTCTTGTGGCGTCAAAGGTGAAAGCAGCAGCGCCGTGCGACTATTTGACCTCTTGCTCATCCGTCTGAAATGTCTCAGATCATCAAGCTACTTTTCATGTCAGATAAAACTATAATAAAGTAATTCCCCAGTAAACATAACAGTTTGTGGTGCCATTGGCTACAACTGCCATAAAGTATCTATTTTACATCTTATGAATTAAGTTTGAAATGCAGCTTTATTTCAATAAAGCCATGTAATGTGGAGATCATTAAGTCTATTTCATGTTGTCAAACAGGGGATCTATTATGCAAAATTCACTTTTTGAACATTTTGATAATTCAGTTTGGGTCTCAATTGTGTCTAAAAGGCACTTAAAACCATCCAGATGTTTTTTGGTGTCTGGAAAATGAGCCTTTTCAAAAACCTCCCAATGGATGAGTCACACGTCACTGTTACCTAGCAACTACAGCCCGTTACCTAGCAACTTAAGCTAAGCTGCAGCACATTAGGTGAGCTGGTTTTACCGCTGTATGTGCGGTAAAACCAGCACATACAGCAGCACATACAGCTGATGGAAAGATAAGTAGTAACTGATGAATGATTTCTACAAAAACTTTAAACCAAAAAATATTCAATTCATCATTTAACAAAGGTAACAGTCCTCAGATAGATTTTCTTTTACTTTAATATACTGCTCAAAAAAAAAAACGGGGACATTTCACTTTAATTTTGTGTGTGGCTCCAAATCCAGGCCTCCATTGGTTAATAAATTTGATTTCCATTGATGATTTTTGTGTGATTTTGTTGTCAGCACATTCAACTTTGTACAGAACAAAGTATTCAATGAGAATATTTCATTCATTCAGTTCTAGGATGTGTTATTGGAGTGTTCCCTTTATTTTTTTGAGCAGTGTATATAAAACTGCTTTTTGTACTTGCATGGGTTGTTCTGGTTTAACATTAAGCTTCTTTAATGAGCTAAACTTTATTCTGTCTTCTGAAAAGTGTTTTTCTCCACCAACTCAATTTTATTTTTTGCTTTAACTCTAACTGCAGTGAGTCTTCTGATATTTTTGAGAAACTCTTTTTGACAGTGGAAAATTGGTGTCATGCATTCATGTAACAGGAAAGACGACATTTCCTTTAAACCCCTCAATGACTTCCTTCACACACTTTATGTGTTGTGACTTTAACTTAAATCTGCTAAGAAAGAGGAAGAAGCTTCAGTGACTTTTAGCTTTGGTCGGATCAAACGGTCATGTGCCAATGAACCATCAACTGTTGGCGTCTTTCAGCTGGACTGACCTCATTACTCAAAGGAAGCGCCGCCACTCCCATTATGCCTCAGTTTGTGATAAATTAAAATGAGTCAGATTAGTTAATACATATTCAGCAGTAATGAGAAAAAAAATAAAGTCCGTAAGTTTAACTTGAATATTTGGTCAAGTTTCCTGTGGAGGAAGGGTGCTGAATAAATTAGCACATCTTGCATTATGACAGTATTTCTGCTGAAATACATTACTGAAAAAACTACAGCTAAAGGTAAGCATTAAAAAACCATTAGTTTGGACAAGATCAAAGCAAAGCATATCAAAATAAATATCTTAAAAGTGGCACAAATGCATAAAAAGCCAAACATCGGTGGCATCTTTTACCCATGAAATGAAATGTAAAGATTATGACACAAGTTTCATAACAGCATATTTGCATTGTTAAAGAAAAAATGAAAAAGAAACTGATTCATGCAAATGCATGAAAAGAATCTGTTGCACAACCACAGGCTTAGTGCCAGTCTTTAATAACGTGAGATTCACGCTGATGTGTGCTCAGATAGCACTCACTTTATTTTGCAACACGTCTTTATCTACAATCAAACTTCAGTTTTATCGACTGCGCAGCTTTAGGTGGTTTTTAAGGATCACTAATGCCAGCAGCAATTATACTAACGCTTAAAATGAAAAAAATTGACAGTGAGAAAAGTATGAATATTTGTAAAAAAAAAACTGTTCTGCACAGAGAGCGATTTATTCAACTAATCCAGTGGTTCTCAAATAGTGGGGCGCGCCCCCCAAGGGGGGCGCGGTGCGATACCTGGGGGGGCGCGTGTGACCCTGGGGAACAGGCTTTTTTTGGGGCAGTACTAGTATAAAGTGTAATTGCGCATCCACTACAGTAGGGGGCAGTGGCGCTGTCATTGTTACTCCTGTCACGTTTGCGACAGTGCAACATTTTACGACTTACAAGACAACAGGTTTTCCTTGGTTAGCAGCGTTGAGTCAACAGAAAGCTCCGACTGCGTTCTGTCTATAGCCTCCGTTATTAAACATAACAACCCCCAACATGAAAAAGTTTTTAACAGGGATGAAAATAAAAGCGGAGAGAGACAAAGATAATGAGAAAAAGAAAGTCACCCGAAAGCTAAGACGAGGAAATATGACGAAGCGTATTTAGCGCTTGGCTTCACTGTCACTACAGTTGGAGAAGAGGAAAGACCGGTGTGTTTCTGTGTCTAAAAATGCTCGCAGCGGACAGCATGAAGCCAAATAAATTAGCGCGTCACTTAAATACGTTACACTCCAATCACGCCGGTAAGCCGCTAGAGTTTTTTCAGCAAAAACGTGCTGAATATTGCCAACAGTCATCCCGCTTTGTGAAGGCTACTTCAGTAAACCATCGAGCGCTGTTAGCATCATATAAGGTGGCGTACCAAATTGCACAGTGCAAAAAGCCCCACACCATAGCAGAGGAGCTGATACCGCCTGCAGCATTAGACATGGTCTCTGTCATGCAGGATGACACCAGTGCAGCCTTTTTTTCTTTTCTTTAATATTAATAAGGATAAAATGTTATGCAGAGACGGATAGTCACGGTGAGGAGTGGGGGGCGCAAATAGTTTTCTTCTTGCTGGGGGGGGGCGTAACAGAAAATAATTGAGAAGCACTGAACTAATCAAACTGTCACACGTTTTTATAACTTAAGTTAGCAAAGCTTACAGAGAATCTATATAATGTAACTAAGCCAAATGTCATTTTAATAGAATCGTCTGTGAACTCAAGAGTCTTAAAATATGATCATCACATTTAGACGTACCAGCAGAAATACATCTAAATATATTTACTCTTATTAAAACTGATGCAAAATTCAGCTGCACACTCTTCACATATGAGGCCTTAGGTCAGCGTTTCTCAAGCTTTTACAGGCCGAGGATCATTTACCCCCTTTAACAAACCCTCACCTTCCACCTAACTTAAAACTGCCCCACAATAACAACATCCTAATATATACAACCTGAAATTAAAATATTAGGCTCTTAACTCATTTGTCTTTGTTCCGCCTAATGTGAAAGGTGGCGCTATTTTGTAAATGTGACTGGCCACAATAAAACCTTCTTGAGTTATTTACAGATTCTGACAGTATGGATTCTAAGCTTTAGTACGAGTTTTGTGTGCACTAATAACGTTTTAGGGCTTTGTAATTTAGACGCATAATAAAGTAAAAAAATAAAGACAAATATTTTCTTTCAGTCAGTAGATAGCCCAACATAAATGGCTGTATTCTAGGTGTTAAGATGCAGTTAGCCAGCGTGGGGCACAGCGCCTAGTTACGGACATACTGCACTCAGCATGACAGTATTCAAAACAAAAGCTCTGCATCTCATCCTGAGAAATTTTCTCTGGAATCTTCAGGTTTTCTTTTTAGTTACCTGGTCTTAAGCCATTTATCCATTATTATTTTAAACACAATCCTTTGGTAAGTTAGCTGTAGCGTTGCACTTTGAGCCGAGGTCACGACCAATAAACGGCTGTTTAAATGCAGTACCTTGCAAACCACTAGGGGGCACCCACAGTCCACAGATTGAGGAAAAACTGCCTTAGACTGAGAGGATGGGGCAGAGTCAGGTCAGCCTCAGCCAGTGACATGGTGGCAACAAATTTATGTATTATTTAGGTGATAATTTTCTACAAAATATCCTGAAAGCATCATAATCCAAACAGGCGAACATTTTAATTGTCTCCGTCTCTGGGCTGCAGGTTTGTCCGTCCCAACGCGTGTGTACGGAAAGTCTGTAGGTTGGAAGGAAACAGCGTAGATGTGATGAGCGAGGTGGTGTTACTGTGACCGGATAGTGATGAAAACAGTAGGGAAAAACCTCAAAGCTGACGCCAACAGTGCAGTAAATGTTCATGCTGTCACTCACTGCAGCTACAACCTGAAAAATAAAACACATTTAGGAAAAACTGATTAAAAAAAAGCCAAAAAAAACAAACAAAACAAAAACAAAGGTATGTACAGATGAAGGTTTTGCAGATTCACCAAGTAACTTCTCTCCTTCCTTCTGTCTAAAATCTGTTTGGTTTTGTAGTCATCCAGAAAGTGGATATTTTCACACCACATCGTCATGAGACCAGTCATTCACTAAGTCGGTCTGTCTGCATACTTTACAGAGCCGTCGTGCAAAAAATGAGGTTGTACAGTCAGGAAGTGAGGAATTTATAGGTCAGGGCTGAGTACAACATGTTGGCATAAATATGATGACATTTATCTATTAACCAAACTTGAGTTATGTAAAAACTCATAAGTACTTGAAAAATTGTATGTATTGATAATATGGATTGATTCATATGCAGTTATACACGAGATATCTGCTAAAATATTAACTACAGCTAACACCATTAGCTGGAGCTAACATGACAGTAAAACAAATACGTTTAAAGTAATGAAGATGCATCTTTAAATTGTGGCAACAAACCGTGTATAGATACTTTCACCCTGATGCTCACCGTAAACAGAGTTAGAAAGTCAAGCTCTTACAGGTAAGCAACCGAAACCTTTCCGACTTTTTCCTTTTCCTCCGATTTCCACCTTCATTTCCTCTGGTCGTTTCTGCATTGCCTCATATTTCAACGCACTCCGGTTCAAATTGAAAGGGTTGGCTAGGAGTTAGCATTAATGTACCCAGAATGCATTGCAACGTAAACAATATGGCGACCTCCATGTGACAATATTTTATATACAGTAAATGTATAAAAACTAAACAACCTACAGTAATTTTCACTGCATTGTTTTTACATCTGAAAGAAATGTTTATTATTACAGCTAATCGTATATCTCTTGAAGACTTGGGCCTTTTACTGCTGATGAAGAGCCGGTAATGTTAAAAACTGACATCTTAGACTTTTTATTAGCTTTCTAATCGTTACTGTGACCTTCCTTTCCGGAGGGACTGAGAAATGTTTCATTAGTTCCTGAATGTCTTTAGATTGTGGTATGATGTATGCTACAGATTAAAACAAAAACAAACTCAAAAACAGCTTATTCCCAAAAGCAATTAACACTCTGAGCGCTCACATGCACTAATTATATGGAGGTTATATGTGTATGTATATTTAAATATAACTGATTAATATTGTAAATAATGTAAAAATCACTATATCTATGGTTATATTGTATTTCCTACATTGTTTGCACTGTTGGAGCTGACTTTTAATTTCATATGTGTGCAGTGACAAACAATAAATTGAACTGAGTTGAATGTGCTGCATTGTGAGATTCTTTAGCCAACTTCCTGTTGTCAGAAACATTTTGTTTAAGTGGTTAATTGGTTTTACAGTACTAGCAACTGTAAATTTATTCTTTAAAATGTGATTGACTACAAGTAATTTATGATTTTCCAAGTGGGTGACTCTGTTTTTAATCTGGGGGAGTAAAGTTTTTAGTGTTTGCAGAGAACAGAAGCAGGCACAACTTGTGTTTTTTAACGCCAATGCCTCAGTTTGCAGCAAAGGTAAGAATGATAGTGAAACCACTTTAACCACAAGTTTTCTTGGTGTTGATGTTTATCTGATAGTTCTGTGGGTTTTCTGTGTAAAATGTTGAAACTGATTTACTCATAAGACTAAATTAATCACAGGCCTGTTAGAAGTAGTGCATCCTAACGTTGTCCTCAGCTAGAAAAAACATGCTTATTTATAAAAGTAACTACATGGTAGCGTGCATTTCATGAAAATGTATTCTTAGATTACCAGCTCCAACCAGAGGTTTACATACCTGCACTACATAAAAGACATTTGGCTTTTTGGGAGGAATAAGAGAAATATTTCTACTACCAAATACCACAAAAATATATTTTTCCAGCTATTTTCTTGAACTTTTTCTAAATGAAGGAGTAAAATCATTGGAAATTGTACAAGTTGTACAACCGGTTGAATGCTTCGAAGAAGTTAGCAATTGAAACTGACACCAGATTCTGTTTCATTTGTACGTTATAGATAAAATCTCTCCTCAGAGTAGTATTATGAAACTCAGATGGAAGAAAAACAGCTTCTGAATCTTTCTATGATTATAAAAAAAACCCTAATGTGGCTGGTTATACGGAGCAGGCAGAGTAGATAGTAATTCATTAAAAAAAGCTGAACTGCTGTCTCTTTTGAAGCATAAATTTAGCTATCATAATAGCTAAATTTTAGCTATTCTCAATTTTAGTATTTTTGTTCTAATAGAGAAACCTGTTAAATATACTTTTAGTTCTTGTCATTTTTAACCTGGTATCTTCGAGATCATCATGACTCTTTGTCTCCCCCTAAAGGTGAAGACCGGACTGCTTTTAAGTTGATCAAACGTCCTGAATGAACTCTTTGATTTTTATTTGTAATTAATATTATGTAATAAAAACTGAGACTCTCTGGTGAAATCTGAAAGATAAAAACCTGAAGTGACAGCATCACCAGTCCTCAGAAACCCTGCAGTCATGGATCAGCCTCAGTTTATCGACATCAAGTGGAGAAAATATTCTCTAAGAGAAACATGTCAAAACAAAAACCAGTACCATTTAAATCAACTTAAATACATAAAATGTTAAAGTTGATATATTCTTTTAGTGAAAAAAAAGACAGAATTGTTTTTCCTTAAACATTTCTCATTAATCTGGTTGGGAAGATTTTGCTCTGACAGATTAATCTAAACAATATATTTAGCTGTGACCTATTATTGTTCCTTGAACAGGTTAGGATAGGTCTATGAGCTACACAAAACATGTTAATTACGTTTATTTTGCACTTAATCGTTATTAGAAAATGAGATTTTAGTCAGAATCATCTGTTTTAGGGCCTCTGTCACTTTAAATCCAAATAAGCTGCTGCTGGCCACGCCGGCCAAGAAAATGGCTGCAGAAAGATGCGCAATTATACAACTGTGCATCTTTGAAAAGCAGAAGTGGAGCCTCCTGCACAACTAACAAGAATGCAGCAAGTGGTTTCTGGATGACAAGCCATGAACACTTGTCTTTTCCAGCAGCCATTGTACAGCACATACAGCGGTAAAACCAGCTGACCAAACGCGCTAGAGCTCTGCTGGCGTTGCTAGGTAACAGGCTGTGTTCTGTTGGGGTTGGTAGGTGATTTGTGATGTTACATATGGAGTTGTTTATGAAACAGCTCATTTTCTAGACACCAAAAGACATGAACGTATTGCCCTAAAGCAGTTGGGTGTTGTTTTTAAGCACTTGGTTGTTTTTAGAAGCAGTAGAGACTCAAATGGAAGTACTAAAATATGCAAAATGTTAATTTTGCATAATAGGTCTCCTTTAAGTCAAAATCTCCTGGAAGTATGAGCATTTCTGGGCTTGGATGTATGATAGTTATAGTTAAAAGAAAATCATCACAAATGAACTATTTACAGTTCACTTGTAGTTGGTCAGTCACCTTGGATAAAAGTAAAATGAAAAGAGAATGAGTAAAAACAGGAAGAATCTGATGAAAATCTGCTTTCTAAGAAGATTTATCTCAAACCAACATTGACATCATTGTCTGGTCGGCAGAATCGTCCAATCTGCTGTGGTTATGAGTCAGTTCATATGATGGAGGGAGGGAGCGTTGGTCAAAAGAGTTAAAGTTTTCCTGGACTCCTTTGGATTTCTGGCTTCTAAATGTATAAAAGCCCTAAAAAAACAAACTTATTTTAGTGACTTTCTATCTGTTATCATGACTTCATGTTGACAGAGGAGCAAAAGTTTTTAAAGTTTTGCTTTGACTCAAACAGCCAACGCTCATCGGGGACAAACTCTCATTAGTAAAGGTGTAAATATTTCCTGATGTCGCCTGTCTGTCCATTTTCTGTTATCTTTGGAAACATCATCGTTTCTGTTGACCCACACAGCCAAAGAGACGCTTTCTCAGGCAACGGCTCAGCTGAAAACTTTAATCAGATGAACTCTTCACTCTCTCCTTCCTTCTGTAACTCCGTTAATAAACTGTTACTACCCTTTCAGATGTTATTTCTTTTAAAGGGAAGGCCGTCTCTCATAGGACATGCAGTTTGCTAATTTCTCTAATTATAGTGCTGATCTGTACATCAATATTAAGTCCTGTAGGAACGATGATCAATACAGAACCGCAAAAAACTAAAAACATGAAATCTTATCAAGTATTTCAGGTCTAATTTCTACTGCAAATATCTTTGTACACGTGAAATAAGACAAAACTACCTCAAAAGTAACGTTTCAGCAAGAGAAATAAGGTTACTTTAAAAAAATAATTCTTGAATATACATTAAAAAGTAAAGTAGTTCCACTGGTCGAAGGACAACGTCTTGCTATAGAAGTTACTGACTTTACACAAGCTCATATCTGATTAAAAGTTACTTGTAAATTAGTTTTGTCTTATTTAATTTGTTCTAAGATATTTGCACTAGAACCTAGAAGTAATATTTTGTGTTTTTGCAGCATTTGCAGGATTTTGTTTTCCGTTTTTACTCCTGTCTCTGAAGCTCAGAGTCTCAGACGGTCAGCAGTTTTTGCTGCTGTTTCTTCTGTTTCTGCGGTTTTGCTCGTCCTGCCCTGGTAGATGTCAGATTATTCTAATCCTGGTTCTGTGGCATTTCTTCTCGTAAACACAGGTAATCTCTTCTCACTCTCCCCACATGCGTGTGTTATAATTTAGTATCAGATAACAATTTATGCAAACACACAGTGTGTTTTGTGTACACAAACACTTTTACAGCAACTCACACAGTTTCCAAGGTGTCATGGTGACCAAGATAAAGTCAAAGGAACAGGTTTCTCACTAATAACTGAAATAATTAAAGTTTTAATCAGCGTCTGCTTTATGGCTGGATCAATGGAAAAGACCAGAAAATACTGAGGTTTCTATCATTAGCACATAGCAGATCAGCTGTTAAAGTCTCTGTATAACTCATAAAGACAGAAAACACCACAAAACACAAGATTATACCAAATATTTGTGTCTAGCTTTTAGTGCAAATATCTTAATACTTGAATTAAGACAAAACTAACCTTAATTTAAGTATACTAAGATGTTTTCTCTAGAAACTAGAACAAAAATACTTGGTAATATTTTGTGTTTTTGTAGTGTATTTGTTATGGACGTAGAATCAAACATAAAATCTAACATAACGTTTCATCACACCTTCAGCTGCAGACAGTTATTCCCAAATGCATCGAGCAGAACTGTAGAAATGACATTTTTTGTGCTTCAGCATTTGTGTCACAGTGGAAATGTTTCTGCAGTTTCTGATTCAAATGTTTTAAATAACATTTAAACTCATTAATGCAAATTTAGATCTAATTCAAGAAATAAATGTAATAAAGATTGAGGATAAAAGGTAAAGACCTGATCTTTACGTTCCTTCAGAGACGCAGTAGGTTAGAGATTAAATCTGTTTCTGAGTCAACCCATGATGCATCTGCCCAGAACTTTATCAAGTTCTTATTAAACTCAAAACAAGCTGCATTGAAGAACAAACTCTTTATTGACACATTCACAGGAAGGAGACAAACATGTCAGTTTTGATTCATTTGATAAAGAAGGAAAACAACGAGAGTTTTCATCGTTTGGCTTTTTGAGCAGAGCGGGTCGGAGCTGATTGATAACTTTGAAGGATCAAAGTTATCGATGCATTGATTATTTTTATAAGCAGAGGATTATGAGCTTCAGCTTTTCCTGTAGCAGTCAGTAGAACGGGGAAGTCAGTGCTTCTTTTTTGGTTTTGCTGCAACATGTGGTTTCTCTTGATGATACCCATCAGTTGAGTTGCATGTTACGTTTTTCTGTGAAGAAAAAAAAACAATGAAAATGTGTAAGTTTCCTGTTTTAAGGTAAAATAATGTAAACAAGTCTCCATTATTGGCAGATTCTTAATTGAGACAAATCAGTTAAACATCTAAAACAAAAGTGTGCTCCATTGACTCTGCTTATGATTTATTTGTTGATATGAAACTTTTCAGTTTGACCCAAAAAAAACACAAATAAATTTTTAAAAAAGAACAAATCTATTTTTTACAGCTCAGTTAATAAGCAAAGTTAGATTTAATTAAATTGTTTTTGATGTTTTTATAGTTGAGACTCACCTTTTTTAACCACTGAGAATCTGGATCGATGCAAAATTTTTGACCTCCTTTGAGCTTAACGCTACAAAGAGTGAAATCCAAAAGTTAGACAATTTCATAATTACTGTATGAAGCACAAAAATAAACATTTAAAATGACCAAAATGTAACTAACATTATATAAACATAGAGTGACTACTTCATTCAGTCAAATGTTCTTACATAGATCATACATTATCTGGTAAACAAAATGCTGAATGTAAAATCAGATGAGATAAATAAGTGCTGCAATATTTCCGTAATTCTCTTCAGCTGTTACAGCCGATATGAAATTACACCAAGTAGATGGCGCTCAAAGAGAAAGGAAGAAGATGAAGGATGCTCTTGTTTTAGCTGCAGTTCTTACATGAAGAAGTGTTTTTTACAGGCGGGTCCTGGTTTTTGTTCAAAGCACTCTAAGATTTCCCCGCTGACCTGGTCTGTCCCATTATCACAGCAGGTTGGCTTCACATTGTGCTGACCTGAGACTGCAACAGAAACACAACGACAGAAACACAGTGAACAAAAATACAAGGAACATTTTCACAAACTTTTCAGATAACTTCCTTTTGTTTCAATCAGGCATTAATTAAAAAGTAAAACATATTTAACAGCAAATCGTCATTTACTGACCAAAGGCTTTTTAAATGATTGGTTTTGCTATTTTATTATTATTATTATTATTATTATTATTATTATTATTATTATTATTATTATTATTATTATCATTATTATTATCTTTTTTTTTTTTACATGAGTTATTGATGTTTATACAGAAAGTTTCTGAAACATCTGACAGTCAAATAATGTTTTAAAAATATATATTTTAATAATATCCAACATCTCCAGTGTCATGGTGGACTGAGACATGGTGCCGGGCTCTGGGCTCAGATAAAGGCTCTGGGTTCGATTCCCGGCCCCGATCTTTCTGCATGGAGTCTGCATGTTCTCCCTGTGCATGGTGGGTTTTCTCCGGGCACTCTGGTTTCCCCCCACAGTCCAAAAATGTGACTGTCAGGTTAATTGGTCTGTCTAAATTCTCCCTAGGTGTGAGTGTGTGTGTGCATGGTTGTGTGTCCTGTCTGTCTCTGTGTTGCCCTGCGACAGACTGGCGACCTGTCCAGGTGACCTGTCCAGGTGATCTGTCCAGGTGACCCCGCCTCCCACCCAGAACGTTAGCTGGAGAGGCAGCAGCACCTCCTGACCCCACCAAGGGACATAATAATAATAATAAGAAGAAGAATTACGCTTGTGATGAAAGAAATGAGTTTTATTAAATGTTACTTCTAAAAGTAGTTTTATCTCTGAAGGTATCAGCAGTAAGTCGTTCTCACTGCAGAGGATGTGAGAACAGATCCGAATCAAACCCGTTGCTTTTCTGAATAAAGTCCTAAAATGCCTTCAAGTTGCGATCTCGTCTGTTTAAACATGTTGAAATGAATTCAAGTGTTTTTGTGCCATAGATGACTCTGTTGAAATGACTCCTTTTAATCAAAAATAGTCTTTTAGATCAAATTATTAGCTTTACAAACCAACTCAAACTGGTTGTAACTAAATATCATATTCATTAAATAATTAATTATCAACATTGTTGATTATCAAATCAACATTGTGCTTCTTTGAAGTCCAGCCAACAAACGTGATGCAAGCGTCCCGTTTGCAGTCAAAAATGTAAAATATTGACTCATTTGATGACTAATATCTAGATAAACAAACTCTAGTTTTTGTAAATGTACATTACCGTCGGCCACAGCGAGGCAGATCCAAACGGCCACGATGGGCAGAAACATTTTGGTGCTGAAAGTTGTCCGGGTCTCTGTGCAGCGGAGCCGACTGGATCTCTGGTCCGAAGCGCTTCGTTACCTGCTGAGAAATGCAGCCGCCTCCAACCTTCAGCGCTCTTAGATGAATAATCATGACAGAAACAAGCAGGAACTGAGCAGAGATATCTGATCAGGAAATGTCTGAGACAGTGACTGATGATAAGAACTTTTTCTTTCTGCTAGTTTGTAAAACGTCTTGGTTAGATTATTCATAGCTAACCGTCACAGACACAGTTAACATGAACTAGGTTCTCCATAAAGGTGTAGAGTCTGATCACACTGAGGCCTCCGGGGGTTTTGGATCATATTACAACATATGTTGTTACTCTGATACTCATCCATGTATTCCACATGATTCATGTTTTTATGTTCATCAATATGTTGCTTTTCATGTGCAGAAATGTTATTTTGCCCTAATCTCTCTTCACACAGCGCCTGGCTGCAGCATCAGGCACCTGGTCTTATGTTGTTTGTCTTGTTGTTGTTGTTAGCTATCCTACTGGGACAGAAACTTTTAATCATTTTAACCATTTAGGAAAGTTGGAGCTCAGATTGTGAAAGATGTAGGAGGAGGAAGTGACCACAAAACAAATCATTTGTTGCACCTCTCACTTTCAAAAAGGTGTAAAAAAAAAAGAAAAATGTGAGTTTTTAGCTTTGATATGTTCAATGAACAAGAAAAAGAATCAGATTTTTGACTATTTGGGTTTTTGATGAAAGCATTTCAGGGCTGATCGAAGGAAAAACCATGATAATGTTAATTAATTTATTTTTTTTACATTTTATTGAATATTGAAGAATAGAAAAAAAGCGACTTACAAGTAAATAAAAACAAAAATATAACATCTTTTGAATCCAAATAATCTGGGTAACAGCTTCAAAGTACAACATGAAAAGAAAACATGGGAAAAAATACATTAACTTGTAAAATTTTGTTTGAAATCTTTTGAACAAGCAAAGTTTATTTATAAGAGGAAGCATTTAGCAAGTCAACATTAATGAGTATGATAGTTACAATAAATTCTACTTTTTTTCTTTGATAAATAAACCAAGCTGAACATTTTAAAGTGAGAATAAATTTATATTCATGGATCTGGAGGACAGAAAGTTGTGGAACAATTTCCATAAATGTTATGCTTCTCTACACTCATAAAACTAATGTTTGTTTCCAACTGAGACCTACAAAAACACTGCTGATGCTTGTTAAGCAGAGGTGGTTTTTAAGCTTCTTGTTTTCCTGTAGCAGTCAGTGACGCAGGGAGGTCAATGCTTTTTTGGTTTTGCTGTAATACGTAATTTGTGTCCATGATGCTAAAAAGCAGGGCTGCAATGTAGGTTTTTCTGTGATGAAAAAGGAAAAGAGAAAATCAAATACTTCTTTTAAACAGAAAGCATACTTGTTTTTTAATGTTCACATACTTTGTATTAGTAGCAGAAAACAATTTCTACATTTTACTGCAGTTATAATTTAAACAAGAACAGTGAGTGTTTTCTAAAAGCTTTATGTCACAATTATACAACTGGACACATTTTTATTTTGGACTAATTGAGATCAATCAATCAATCAATCAATCAATCAATCAATCAATCACTCAATCAATCAATCAATCAATCTATCTATCTATCTATCTATCAATCAATCAATCAATCAATTAAACAGCTAAAACAAGAGTGTGTTTTTCTGACTCTGTTTGTTTTTATTATGATTTATATAATGAAATAAAACTTTTCATATACCAGAAAAAAATGAAGCAATATTTTTTACAGCACAACAAAATTAGCAGAATTAAATGTAATTAAATAGTTTGATTGACTCTGTTTATAGTTCAGGCTCACCTGTTTTTTCATGTCATGAAACCATTGGGAATTTGGGTTGATGCAGAAATATTTACCACCTCTGACCTCAACCCTACAGAGAGTGAAACACAAATTAGACAATATAATTATTACTATATAAACATTTGAAGTGATAAAAATGTTTAGATGATATACCAAACGTGAGTGATCATTTAGTTCATTCCAATGATGTAAGCAAGATCATAAATTAGCTGGTAAATAAAATGCTTGATGCTGAAAATGCAATATTTTGTATTTTTCTGAATATTAATTTATCCAGGTGGTAAAATGAAATTACATTTTAGCTAAAATGAAATTACATTTTAGCTAAAATGAAATTACACAAATATATGGAGCTCATATTACATTTAAAGGACAACAAATCAGAGCTCAAAGCTGAAAGAGAAGGTGTTACGGCCAGTGGCCTTTTCTGTGTTTGTTTGTTGTTTTCAGTGGCTAATTAGATTGACTCCACCTGGAAGTGGGTGCGGCCCTGCTCGTCCTGTCCTACATCCTGAGGCCTACGGTGATTGGGTCATCAATTGCCGGCTCCACCAATCACTGTTGAGGCCTCCCTTTAAGAACCAAGGACATCCTGGGAGAAGGTGTGGCTGTTTCCTTTTGTTTAGACAGCTTGCCACTTTGTTAGGTGTTTCACTGCTGTAAGCTTGCCCCGATAGCCCTGATAGCCCTGATAGCCCTGATAGCCCTGATAGCCCTGATAGCCCTGATAGCCCTGATAGCCCTGATAGCCCTGATAGCCCTGTTAACCCTTGTTAGCTTTGATAGCTCTGTTAACCCTGTTAACCTTTGTTAGCTTTGATAGCTCTGTTAACCCTGTTAACCTTTGATAGCTTTGATAGCTCTGTTAACCTTTGTTAGCTTTGATAGCTCGTGTTACTCTCGTTGTCCCTGTGAGGGATCTTTGAGTCTCTGTTAGAGATTTGTAGTTTGCTTTGTGTACCCTGTTCTGAAAGTCCTTTTTTTGTTTGGCTAAGTTCTTTGGTTTACAACTGATTGTTTGTGTAATTTGTTTTGTTTAGTACTTTGTTGTTGTAAGTCCCTACATTTTGACTATTGTTAATTTTTACCCTCTTTATTTTGTTGAACCAAACAATAAACCTCTAAATTGTTAAAACCTTACCACCTAGGTTTCTTTAATGTTACTTCCCTTTCCCCTGGCCGAGCCGGGTCGTAACAGAAGGGAAGAAGATGGAAGGATGAATCTGTTTTCTACTCACATATAGAAGTGTTTAGCACAGGCTGGTCCTGGTTTCTGATCAAAACATCTTATGATTTCCTCATTGATCTCATCTGTCCCCTTATCACAGCAGGTTGGGCAATTATGACATCTACCTGCAACAGAAAAGCACGACAGAAAAAAGCAAAATACAAAAGGAATATTTTTACAAAGTTTTCAAATAATTTCTTGTTTTAATCAAGCATTAACTAAAAACTCAAACATATTTAACAGTAAATCTTCATACATTTACTGACAGAAGTTTATTTAAATTATTTGCAATGGTATTGAATGAGGCACATTTTTTAACGTGAGTTTTACAGACAGTTTCTTACAGTCAGCCAAGATTTCAAAAAGATATTCCAGTAATATGCAACATTTCCAGACTCCTGGTAGGCCTTAAACTGATGGCTGTGCAGATTCAATATCAGATTTTTTAAAAAGAATGTCACTAATTCCTTTATATTTACTTCCAAATGTTTAGGCTTTCTCTTAAACTCTTAAAGCAGGGTTCTGTTTATTCATGATTTACTATTTAAATTTGATCAAGAATCAAGCTCAGGATGAATGCAAACCTAACTGTTAATTCTATTTATAATCTTTAAATTTCTTTGTTCATTGTGATGAACGAAATGTGGGAAGTTTGTTAAATTTTACCTGAAAAGATAGTTTTGTCTCTAATAACTCGTTCTTACCATGGTCGGAAATCCCGTGGAATCCGAGCCCACCCTTATTGGAAAAGTCTCCAATTTTCCCTCCTAAAAATATCATAAAAGAAAACTTTGTATTATTATTATTGCATTGTACAATATCAAGATGAAAAGGCAAAAGAAACAAAGAACGAAATAAATCCACCATTTATCTAAGAAGAAAATAAGAATGACTTTTTAGATCCCCCCCGCCATTATTAGAACAATGGTTCAGTCCAACATGTGGGTGGAGCAACAGCAGTGCTGCGGAACGGCGCAGCGGAACGGCGCAGCTTCCATTAGAGCCGCAATACGAACAAATGTAAGTAAATACTTAAAGCGAATACATGAAACACTTTGGGTGCGTTCACACTGCAGCCTGAAGTGACCCAATTCCGATTTTTTGGCAATTCCGATTTTTTCGCCGTGGCCGTTCACACTGCCAGTAAATGCGACCTGTATGCGTTCTGCAGTGTAAACAGGCAAACAACCTGAAAGTGTCCCGCATGCGCAGTAGAGGGCGCCATAGCATCAGCGTTCTAAGTGTTCTGCCAACTGCCATAAAGAAGAAGTGCTCAGTGTTTGCGGAAGTTAACATGGAGGCTAACGGTGGAGCTTAGCTTACACATTTGAAGTTGTTGTCCGGCCGGAGCAGCATATTAACAACTTAATCCTCATATAATCCATCATGGTTGTTGTTTTTATTCCCACTTGCGCATATCAGGACACAGAATAGTGAGATTTGTTGAGAATCAGTGACGTTCAGTTCAGATGAAGGCGACCTGGACGTTAGGCCGCATTTGAATCGGATACGTATCGGATATGGGTCACATTCGAAAAAGAATCCGACCTGTGCTGTTCACACTGCCATGAAAAGATCGGATACAGGTCACATTACATCAAAAAAATCGGAACTGAGTCACTTCAGGCTGCAGTGTGAACGCACCCTTTGATAAACCTAGCGTTTTCTCTGTCGAAGGTAGCAAATATTTCAGTTATATTCAGCTCTAATGTAACTCTCCCGTTAATGAGAAGAGTTTGAAACAGGGAGGGGCTGAGCGTTAGCGCTATTACAGTAAAAAAAAATAAAGAAAGTATGACTTTATTTATTTTAAAACCACAAAATAAAATCTTAATATTATTCTGTAAAAACCCTAGTGCTTTGAGCCTTAAGTTGAAGTTATGATACTTCTCTGATATTCATTATTTCTATCTGTTTTCTCACCCATACAGGACATGGAAAAACAAAAAAGCAGTAAAAAATAACATATAATTTAAATAACACATAAGTTGTATTGAGAACCACTACAATAAATCAATACTTATGAGGAATTTTATCAAGTAGTGATTAAAACTTTTTTTAAGAGCCTTAAATTTTTGTGTAGCAGAGATTAGATCAGCGACACTGAACCAAACTCAACATTTAAATATTAGTTTGACTTCTATGGGTCTCAACAGTTTGTTTACTGAGAAAAACACACGTTACATGTACATTGCAACTTACTAGAAAACTTTGGACCTTCAGCTAGAACACATTAAAAACTTTTCAAACCACATTTGCTGTTACATTTCACTGTAACTTTGCAGATCTCCCCAAAATTGTTCTTAAAAGTCCCCCCTTATCATGAAATGGGATCTCCTCCCTTGGTTCTCACTGCAGAGGATGTGAGAACAGATCCGAATCAAACCTGTTTGCTTTTCTGAATAATGTCCTAAAATAACCTTCAAGTTGCGATCTCGTCTGTTTAAACACGTTAAAATGAATTCAAGTGTTTTTGTCTACAAACCGCAATGTCCCATAGATGCACTTTGTTGAAAAGTCAACAAATCAAAAATAGTCTTTTAGAACAAATTATTAGATTTTACAAACCAACTAGGCCTGTCACAATAACAAATTTTGCCGAGCGATTAATTGTCTAAAAAATTATTGCGATAAACAATATTGTTTCAAGAACTTTTGACACTGATTTAATGGAGATGACTAATAATGCATGTGATTTCCTGCCATAGATAGATGCACTTTATTTTCAAAAGAACACATAACACTGGAACTAATAAACTAAACAACCAAAAGCAAAAATAAAATGGATTCTCAGTCTCCATTAACAAAAAACGTACTTGAATAAAAACTAAACAACATAAAGCCAAAGTGGAAATAAATACTGCATTCAACCAAAAGAGTGCAGATATGAAATCTGTATTGCCCTTCAGTAATCACTAGATTTAAATAAAGAAGATGGACACATCCGACTACCTAATGCAGTCGGATGATTTTTTTTTTTTTTTTGCCCCTCTTTTCCCCCTTATGACAATCTTAGATCGTTGGCCGCTGGTGATTTCGTAACCGACCATCCTGCAGTGTGTGGTGGGTTACGGTGGATCGTCGGTCGTGGCGGCTCCGATCTAAATCAGGGATTTTCCCCGACTGGAAGCTTAACGCAGCCCGTTGAATGTGACAGGTAGCCAATCAGAAAGCGCGGATTCCCCTCCGTGCTTTCTGAGGGGAAATTATGGAGGGGAATGGAAACAACATTAATATATTCAACATTTTGTGCAAAGAATATAGAAATCACAAAGGGAGGAGTTGGAGCCAAATTGCTACCGCAGTTGATAAACCCGGTAGGTTTTCAGCTGTTCTTCGTTAACGTGACATAAATAGGTTATAATGATTTTCATTCGGTCAGGACTTTTAGCTGACTCTAGCCACATGCATCACAGGTAGATTCTAGTAAACCATTGATTAATGCCTGGTTTTAAAATTAGTTAACTGGACTTGTAGCCATTACTTTGTGCCCATGTGGCTGGACACCACACGGCACGACGAACCCGATCGAACCATTATACCCAGGATTTCTGTCAGGTTTTGAAAATGGGCCGACAGTCCGCCAACAACTCGTGTAGTGTGCGCTGGATATTACACTAGGGTAAAGTCAGGAAGAGCACCGGAGCTGAGCCTTTTTTCATTCAGTGTCATCAACAAAAATAAAAAAGTCAGGAAGAGACGATAAAGCCGATAATTAAAATGAGGTCGATAGGTTTAATTTATTGTGCGATTAATTGATTTATCGTTTATCGCGACAGGCCTAAAACCAACTCAATCTGGTGTCCCGTTTGCAGTCAAAAATGTAAAATATTGACTCATTTGATGACTAATATCTAGATAAACAAACTCTAGTTTTTGTAAATGTACATTACCGTCGGCCACCGCGAGGCAGATCCAAACGGCCACGATGGGCAGAAACATTTTGGTGCTGAAAGTTGTCCGGGTCTCTTGCAGCGGAGCCGACTGGATCTCTGGTCCGAAGCGCTTCGTTACCTGCTGAGAAATGCAGCCGCCTCCAACCTTCAGCGCTCTTAGATGAATAATCATGACAGAAACAAGCAGGAACTGAGCAGAGATATCTGATCAGGAAATGTCTGAGATAGTGACCAAGGACACGATCTGAAAGACGTGAAAACCACTTTGTCATGAAATAGTCTGAACCCATCTGTTTGTAAAACTTCTGTTAGATTATTCATTGATAGTTTAAAGGACCCACAGAAGGTCACCACATAAAGAAAAGTCTTTCCCACCATAAGAACAAAACTGCTGCAACCACAATTAACATAAACATCTGAAGCAGATTTCATTTTCAATAAAAGATGTAGAGTCTGATGGCACAGAGGCCTCTGGGTGTTTTTACAACATTTTGTAAAATATTACCCTGGGATTGATCAGAATAGAAAAGATATTGGCTAAATTAGACCAGAAATGGAAAGTCTGCATGTGGGGAAAAAAAAACAACTGCTGAAGCAAGTCAAGGCAAAGCAACTTTATTTACGCATCACCTTTCAACTAAAGGCAACTCAAAGTGCTTGTATTGAAATTAACAACATACATTAAATAAAGCACATCAAAAACATTTACATTAAACAGATTTAAACAAATTAAAATTAGGCTAATAGGGAAAAAAGGTTTTAACCTCGTTTTAAAAGAAGAATAAAATTATGATGCATCCAACTATTAATCTGTCCTATGCATTTAGGCATTTATTGAGAATTTGCACATATTTGTGATACTCTATCTTGTTATTGCATAATATTTGAATGAGCAGAAGCATTTATGTCGAAGGGAGCGGACCGAGGACAGGACCTTGATGAACTCCGGAGATAATTTGATTCAGCTTAGCTTTATAGTCGCCTATTGACACGAAAAGGTTCTACTGGATTTAAATTAGGACCTACAGGTTACAGAAAAGCCAAATATGGCCGTGAAATAAAGAGTCTGTGTCCAAAGTTTACTAATGTTGGACCAAGATTTCATCAAGATTCAGTTATTCTGATGCAACCTGTAATTTAAAACAACATACAATAATAAAAATAAATAAATAAATAATAAATACAATAATATACAACGTATGTTTGAATTTTTATTGACTACTGCAGTTTCCCTATAGTCTTTCAAACTGACCTGTTGGCTCAGATGGACATTTGGCAACAGTCATGCAAAATGTCACAAGAATTAGCATGCTAATATGCTAACTTTAACTAGCCTACTCGAACATTAGCATATTTTTGATAATTGAAGCTCCACATCAAAGGCGAGCTTTCTACCTGCAAAGCTGAAAAGTGAAATGATCACAACCAAAGATTTATGCTTCTCAACTGGAACAATAATCCCAAATGTAAAAAACAAAACAAAATAAAAAAAAATAGAAAACAATCAGATTTTCTCCTGCTTCGCTTTTTGACCAGAGCTGACCAAAACAAAAGGATGATTTTCATCAACAACCAAAATATTTCTGCATTGTTAATGTTTCTTAAGCAGAAGTTTATGTGCTTGTATTAATAAAGGGAAGTTAATGTTTCTTCCCTTTTGTTTTTGCTCCAACATCTTATTTGTGCCGATGATGCTCGTCAGCTGAGCTGCAGCTTAACCCTTCCTGTGATGAGAGAAAGAAAAAAGTAAATATTTACATTTTTTTTGTAAAACAGAAAACTTACACATTAGTCATTTGTAAATGTTTGCACCAGCAAAAGTTATAATTTAATCAAGAACAGTGGGTGTTTTCTAGAAGCTGCATTGATATTATAACTGAGCACATTTTTACATCTTGGCTTCATCTATTACTTCTCTGGACTGATTGAGTTTAAAAAACATCCAATCACCTAAATACAGAGTTAACTCAAATGTTATACGTAGAGCAAAATATAATTAGAAATTGGTCTAAACCTTTTTCATCCTGACGTTGTTTATATGTGGAAGCAGTGGAGAAATTAAAATTAAATTTAAATTGTTTTTGACTGACTTAATGATGTTTTTAGCTGAGACTCACCTGGTCTCTCTTGTTTTTCAGCCATCGGGAATTCGGGTTGATGCAAAATTTTCTATCACCTTTGACCACAACACTGCAGAGAGAAACAAAACAGTTGGACAATTTAATTATTCCTGTATGAAGCACAAACATAAATTTTTAAAATTAGATGATACAGCAAACAGAGTGAGCATTTAGTTCAGTTCTATGTTCTTATAAATTAGATGGTAAATAAATATTTTAGTAATTTTATGTTCATTTCTCCAGGTGTTACAGCTGATATGAAATTACACCACCAGGTGGCGCTCGTGTTAACATCTACAGGAAAACTGATCAGAGCTCAAAGCTGAAGGAGAAGGGATGAATATGGAAGGATGAATCTGTTTTCTACTCACATATAGAAGTGATTAGCACAGGCTGGTCCTCGTTTCTGTTCATAACACTTTACGATTTCCCCTTTGACCTCTTCTGTCCCCTTATCACAGCAGTTTGGGCATCTATGACATCTACCTGCAACAGAAAAGCACAACGACAAACAGTGAAAAAAACATCAAGGGAATAATAATAACAAAGTTTTCAAATAATTTCCTGTCATTTCAATCAAGTGCACTGCAAAAACACAAGATCTTACCAAGTATTCTTAGTCCAGTTTCTAGTGCAAATATCTTATCACACTTGAAATAAGACTAACTAACTTTAAAGTAACTTTTCAACAAGATATAGAGGCTTGTTTTAAGTAGATAATTCCTTAATATTGATATCAATGTACTTGTTCTATTGGCAGTTAAATTAACTTATAACATGAGAAAAATGTCTTGTTATAAGTTAAATAATCTGCAACAAAACAGTTCAGTAGCCAGAAAACAGGTTATTTAAATAATCACTAAAAAAACAAAAAAAATCTGAAAATTTATTACAAATGTTCAAAGTTAACAAAAAGCTTATAACTCAGCTTGAGGTTATTTTAATAATCCTTTAAATTATCAAATGTTTATATTAGTGCATTGTAATTGAAACCAAATTAACAGGTAATTTCATCTGCGCAAGCGGAACTGTCAGTATTTTTTAAATTCTTTCCTTATTTCTTTATATTTTAATTCCAAACACTCAGACTTTCTACTCATCTTTTAAAGCTGAATTTTGTTCTTTAACTGTCATAATTTGAGATTTAAATTTAATAAGCTATCTAACTTTTACAAAGCCAATACATCCTGAGGCACCAGTAAAATAAATCAGCAAAATACTGCAAAACTATCAAGATATAATTATGATTCTATGAGAACTTTGTTATATTTTCATCTCTAAAAGTAATTTTATCTCTAAAAGTAATTAACTCTTACTGGAGATGATCTGAACAGATCCGAATCAAACCTCTTTGCTTTTCTGTCAAATGTCCTAAATTGACATTTTTGTTGTGATCTCACCAGTTTAAACACATTAAAATGAATTAAAATGTTTTTGTACACAAAGCGTAATGTGCCATAGATCCTGTTTCTCCAAATAGCAGTTATTGAAGTTAATTTTGTGGAATTGAACAAATATCTACGTTCCTAAAGAACATTTTGCTGCTATAATTTCAGAAAATAAACTATAATCTCCTCATAGTGACTGTCAGTTTGACCCCAATTAGATACCAACTTGATCTGCAGCATGTTTGCACTCAAAGACACCAGAAGTTCACTCATCTAGTATCTTTGAGTAAAACGTTAAATCATCCCAAAGCTTTAAAATCTACTTTACCAGCAGCAAGAGAGAGGAAGATCCAGACGGCCATGATGGACAGAAACATTTTGCTCCTGATGGTGAAACTCGTCGACATGTCTGCTATGAAACCAACCACATCTGAATGAAGCCGTTTATTAAATACGAAATGCAGCCGCCCCCACTAACTTACGTTATTAAAATTAGTGAGCAGAAAGGAGTTAGCAGGAACTGGTGTGTGCAGAAATATCTGAAGGGAAAACGTTTGAGATAATGACCTAGAATATGACCTGGAAGACTAGAAAACCACATTCTCATCTACCAAACTCTGACGCAGCCTGAACCGCTTCTTACTACTAGTTTCCCATCTGCTGGTGAAATTTCTCGGTTAGATTGTTCATTGATAGATTTAATGAACACACAGACGGCTGAACACTAAAAGTCTCTTCTAGCATGGGAACGAAACTGGAGATGTTGCAGATAATATGAACTGAGTGGCTGCAATTTACATAACGCAGACGCCTGAAATAGATTGTAAGAGTCACGTAAAGCAACAGTCATAACTTTAGAAGATCAGCGATCAGTTTGACGTCTGAGCAGAGTCAGTATCAGACGCTTCGCCGTCCGCTGCACAACCAGCTAAGATGCAAAGGGTTCAGGGAATCCTGTGATGCATTCAGGGACTCCTGTGATGCCTTCAGGGAATCCTGCGATGCATTCAGGGACTCTTTTTGCAGTTAAGCATTTATTTTTCCTAAAGCAAAGCAAACAAATAGTTGTTCTGCAGCGACGTACATGAAGTGAATCAGTAATCTGTGAAATGGTGACATCACTTTAAAAAACAAACAAAACTAAAACACCCAATTAATGTGTTGTTGAATAACTCTACCACCAGAGGGAGCTCACTATCCTGTTTTTATGTTTACTGTTCTGACAGGGCGGTCATGCTTTTTGCTGAAAACACTCCGTGAGCTCATTAACCCAACTTGACAGGAAATTATTAGTAAAACATGTAATTAAGCTCAAAATGATGCACCGACTGGTTATTAAAAAAATAATATCCAAATAGTTCAGCCTCAATTCTTGCTTATTGTTCCTGCATGATAAGATTTAGGCATTAAAATAACAATAGATGAAGGAATAGATCCAGCACTGGAGTTTTTTGAACAGCAAAATACCCAAATATGGATAAACAAAGACAACTTCTCACTTATATGCAAGAGTTAATTAGTTCAAAACTAGTAACACTCAGCTAAATTACTGAATAAAAGATCAGAGAATAATTTTTTCTGGGCTTTGTGAATAAAAGAACCCCAAAAACTGAAGATGTTACCAGCAGATCCAGTGAGGAGGATCTGAGCAGCCAAGATGGACAGAAACATTTTGATGGTTGAAGTCGTCCATGTTTTTCATCTGCTCTGCAGTGAAACAGTTTGTTACCTGCTGCTGAATGTTGGTGCTTCAAACCTTTAAAAGTCTGAAATAAGGGAGTAAACAAACAAAGCAGGAAATGATCTCTTGTTTCTGACATACTGACCAACGATGCCGTTTTAGAGAATCAACGAACCGCATCCTCATGCAGCCTGACCCCGTTCTTAACGTTAGTTTGCTTTAGGTTTTCTAACAGAGGACCCCTGCATATGTATATTATATTCTGAGATAAAGTTGCAGGACAGGCAGGAAATTATCATATAAAAAAATGTAAAGAATTTTTTTGTCATGAGAATGAAACTTGAGATGCTGCTGATAAGTCGAAACGAGCGACCGCAATCAACCTTTGCACAGATGCATGAAACGGGTTGCATTGCAATGGCAGGCTTTCCAAACGTCAACTAAAGCAGCAGTAGGAGCTCAGTGAAATCAACCACTGGGTTAGAGATCTGTTAAATGTTTGCTAACAACACACACATCCAAACACACTAAAGTAAACCATCACACTGGTTTTCAACCACAAATTTAACACAGATCAAGTCCAGACTTATTCATGGTGTCAAACTGTGTTTTATTTTACCAATAATTATTGATGTGAAGTTTGTCAAAATTTATTTATTCTTTGAATTTATTTGGTTTAGTCAACAAGTTGTTCCTTCAGACATATAAATTTTGGTGTTTTAAATTCTGTTATGCGGGATCACTGTATTTATTATATTTTATTTAATGTATAGGAGCAGAAGTTGCAGGTCTGACCTTAACCACCAAATTGATTTCCTCTTTCCTTGTGTCTGTTCTCAGAATCAGAATCAGAAGAATTTTACTGTCATCGTCAGAAAGACAACGAAAGTGCAGTTCCAGTACAACCATCCATTGGGGGGGATGGTTGGCTGAGGCCTGGCAGCCCGACAGGCGGCGCCTTAAGTTGTAAAGTCAACCTGAGACGAGCTTCTGAAAATCAAGTTAAGTCAGTTAGGTTTATTTGTGCAGCTCATTTCAGCAACAAGGCAGTTCAGTTCAAAGGGCTTCACATGAAAAAAAAAAGTCATAGAAACATCATACAGTCGCCAGTTGAGAAACCAGGAAGTGCCATCAGCAAAATAATTAAATATGTTGGTCAATGTTCCCGTGATAATGAGTCAAAGGGCAACTCTAAACAGCTTTAGTTTGAAGGAACTCGGCGTTTCAACTGTTTTTCAGTTTTTACATGAGTGTTTAGTGAAAGTTCAGACCGTTAAAATTATGCGGAATGGCTTTACACAGACAAAAACAAAAACTCCAACGTGGATAAAAGCTGAATTGGGCTCCATCAATTCAGAAGAAGATTGAAAACCAGCTACATTCACAGACGTGGTTCTGACAAATGAGACCTGAATCATTTTAATGCAGCACCATTAAAACCAGGCTGGTCTGTAAATGAAGTAATAAAATATTGTGGTCTTGAATAATTAGTCTTAAATATGTCATTACACTGTAAAACATTTGAGCTGCATTTAGTTGTGCCTTCTGTCTTCTACTCTTTAAGTCAAATACATTTTGCGAGGTTTAGATTTTGAACCTCAACGTGTGAGTTGGTGAAAGATAAACTTGCTAATTTTGCCAAGCCTCCAAGACTTGAATAAACTAGAGGTTTTAGACACTTAGAAAAACTGAAAGAAGAAAAAGACAGGAGTGGAAAACAAAATATGACAGTAAAGGTTAGAAAACCCTCTCTGCGCTGTAGAGCAGCTTCCTCTCCGTATGAATCTGGGTGAATGGTGACTCAGAACTGTAGTTAGTTAAGTGAGTGTCTACACGGTGGTTTGTCTTTGGTGTCTTTATGTTGGTGTGATGATGATGATGACCTGTTCAGGCTTACCCTTCCTCTTGCCCATTGACAGCTGGAAATCCCCATTCCAGCATTCAGGGTCAGGCCACACTGTAAAAAATCCCCTCTAACTTACGGTAGCATACCAGCTGCTGCGGTTGCCAGAATCTTAACGTGAAAATACGGTAAAACTCTGGCAACCGCAGCTTGTGGTGAACCAGATAATTTGGTCCTTTGATTCAGGTATCGAGAACCGAAGTTTAAATTAAAGCTTTTGGATTGTCATGGTTTCTCTTTTCTGAATCTTTTCGGTTGTTTCAGGGACAAAAACAACCAAAATGGTGGAAGGTGAAATAACCAGACAATAAACAAAACCAATAAAAAAGAATCCAGTTTATTTATATGTAAGCAGTTAAAAAAGCAGAAAAAAACAAGAGTCAGATTATTTATGCTCATTTATTTTGCTTCAAAGTTTTGCTCAAAGGTTAAATGTTTTTGCTGATTTCAGACTTTATTTGTGTGAACTTATAATAAAATGATTAAATGAAACAAACATTGATTATAAAGGGAGAACATGTTGCAGGTTCTTTAACAAAGATTACAGGCTGGAAAGTGACTTTTCACTTTTAATACATTTAATATCGAGGAAAAGCAGAGAGTTTCTGTCAGCGAAACATTAAAAAGCGCTTCCTACAGTTATTTTGTATTGTTGCAGATGAAAAAGCAGGGATGTTTATTTTTTTCTTGTTGTTGCAGCAACGCCTCGGTCTTGTAATCATTTCCCTCAGTACCTGTAGGTCGGAGGACACTTCAAGTGTTCCTGAAATGAGAAAAAATAAAGTTTATAGGGTATTTTCTGAGAACCAGAAGTGAAAAATATTGTATAAATATTTGTATTTGTGGTGATATCTGGACAGAATCCATAAACGGTAAGAGAAGCATGCGGTTTAAAATAAATATTTACAGAATATTTTCTTTGGATGTCTTTTTTTTTTTTTTTGAGTCATAAACATTCCCAATTGTGTCACTTCCTATTTACTATAACAACAGTTGATTAAACCAACATGTAAAATACTTGCAATCTGGTCAATTTTTTATTTCATCCATTATTTGTTTAGATTTATTAACCAAATTAAAGCAATAAAACAGCAGTAAAAGAATGTAGCTTCTCGTGTTTGTGCCTTGATGCCTTTTGTGATATTTGCTTTGTGAATTAGATGCTGAAACTGAGAAACTTAAATCTCAGACAATGAGAATTACCAAATCTAACATATTTCACCCAAATCTTCAGCAGGTACGGAAGGAAGTGATAAATATTACACAAATACGTATTATTTTACACAAACCATTATTGACACAGATTCTTCACACAGAGATGATTGGCTGAATTAACCGGATCTGCTTTCCACTGTTGATGCTCACCTTGTGGATTTTGTGTTGGAGCCATGTGGAGCCAGGTCTGACGCACAGCGGTGGTTTTCCTACAGTTTCAACTCTACGAGACAAACAACAAGACAAACATCACAGCTGGACAATTTCATTTCTGTGCCGCTGGTAAGGTGCACACCCACCAGAGGATGAGAAAGTTCGGCAAAGCTCTCAGTAAGTGCGTTAGCTATTTTGGAAAAACCAAAACCACTCAGAGCAAAAAAAAAAAATTGGAAATTGAGGAAGTTGTTTTGAATTTTGCCAAAATGTCTGCAGCTACTTTTATTTACTGTTCATTGTTGATTTCACTCAGATTTCTCAGTTTTTTTCAAAGTATCATTTAATTCCCATTCATTCAAATTTGTCCTAAATCAGAGGCTGTTGATTTATTTGTAACATAATTTGTTTGCATGATTTCAAAGTCTTAAAAAGGTCCTACAATGTAAACATTTGTTATAAAATAAAAGCAAACAAAACTCAAAAGCGTGCTGTTGTGTCATAATGAAATGCATCAATAATCTTCTAATTTTGTTCACAATGAACCAGAAAAAAAATCCCAAATGTAGATTTAAAACTGTGCCACTAGAGGGAGCTCAAACCTCCTGGGTTTTATAAAAGAATCGGAGCGTGGTGGTGATGTCTTTTGAGAGGAAGTTGGATGTTGGTGGAAGGATGAACGTATTTGATGTTTTCTGTGCTTACAGGTAGAAATGTCTCCGGCAGAGTAGTGTCCTTTTTTGTTCGAAACACCCGATGATCTTCCCTTCAACCTTCTCCATCCCATTAAAACAGCAGGGCAGGCTTATTTGACCCTGGCCCATAGCAGGCGGACATCCTAGAAAAACAGAGTAAAAGTTTATTTTTAGACATTTTGATCTCTTAAATCTACACTCTGATGTCCATATGGTCAAATAAATTAAAGAAAAAACTGAATTTCAATGAAAATACCCTACTAAAGGTAGTTTTAGCTCATTTTATCTGCAGTATTTCTGTTCTAAGATACTAAAGAAGAGGTCATAGATTTTGGCTTTGTTTTCTTCTTTGTCTATTTTTTAATGCCTTTTACTTTAATCGGTTTTGTACCATGTTGGTTTTCCTCTTGGTTGAGATGATATTTGAGAACCGAATTAAAACCCTGCACTTCATCTTCAAGAACCTTATGCCACAAATAATGTTTAGACAGAAAACTAGACATTCATAAAGACTGCTTAATTTGTTTCAAACTTAATTTTTTAGTAAAAAAAATGTCATACTTGCAGCATTTATTATTTAAAAACAATCAATCTTTGCTTGTTTGAACTGTTTTCAGTTTAAATTGAAAAGATCAAATTTTGACTCATTAAATCTCAAATATCTGGACTCTGCAGATAACAGATGAGATAAGACTAGATATTTAATTTATTCCATGGGGAATTCAAACAAATCCCAAGTTCTTTGAAAAGTACATTACCGACCGACAGATATGGTGAGGAGGATTGAAACAGCCAAGATGGACAGAAACATTTTTCTCCTGATGGTTGGAGTCGTCCAGACGTTTGGTCTCTGCTCTGCAGTGAAGGAGACTGGATCTGCTGTGAAACGGTTTGCTGCTAATTGCAGCTCCTTCAACCTTTAAAGCTCTTAACTAGGTGAAGGAGACGACAGGAAATGCTGTTTTATGCAATGATACTTGAGAGGAACGTTTCTGAGGCAACCGCTATGTAAGACAGAAGGGGTCACAACCAGAAAACAGGAAAACCACATTTTGTCACACCAGCCTGAACCAATCCTTTATCTGTCTGTAAAATCAAGAGATCATCAGATAACGAACTGAATGTCTAGTTCCAGTGGGGGCACAGTGAATATGTTAACAGCTGCATGAAATGGGTCACGGTTCCACTGACATACTTTTCAAACTGTAATCAAACCAACCGGCATAAATTTACAAAGAGTCCAGTTAAAGTCTTTATTTAAACAAATATCAGACCAACACATTTTCATCAGCTCCCTCTGCAACACAGACCAAGTCAAACTGTTGGACAGCAGGTCGACAGTCGAGTGATGACTGAGTTTTCTTTGGTTCCTTCTTCCTCCCTGATCACACATCTCCAATATTGTTCCCCTGATGTTTATTCTCCAGTTTCTTCCTACAGTCCTCCTTGCAGCTTCTACATACTCCTCAATAACTCTCTGTATTGTCCTTTTATATTTTCAGCCACATGCTCAGTCCTGGTACTGAGGTCATTTCCATGTGGCTGGCAAAGAGCAACCCAATCAGTGGCCTCAAAACCTCCCAGCAGGGTTTCTTCAGCTTCCTGTGACCAATTTCTCACACTTTTCTTTACTGGTTGTCTCTGAACATCACACACTTATGACCCACATACACTGCGCCTCGCTTCAGTTTTACTGTAATTGTTGTTACGATCCAGCTGCTCATTTACAAGACACCAGTGACTGGAGTCTCTCACCACACCGGCACTTTTAGAAACCAAAAAAAAAAAAAAAAAAAAAAAAATATATATATATATATATATATATATATATATATATATATATATATATATATATATATATATATATATATATATATATATATATATATATATATATATATATATATATACACAGAGAGAGAGAAATTATCAGTTTCTCTGATTTTACTTTTGAGTAAAATGAACATTGTTCTTTTATTTTATGAGCTACTGACATGTCTCCAAAATTCCATGTTGTATTTGTTTGTACTTGCAGAAAATGAGAAATAGTCAAGATAACCAAAAACATGCAGTGCTTTCAGACCTCAAATAACGCATAGAAAACAAGTTCATATTCATTTAGAAACAACAATAGTAATGTTTTAACTCAGGAAGAGTTCAGAAATTTTGTGGAATAACGACAAAGTCTTCAAAGGGGTTCAGTGCAGTGGGCTCTTCACTTATTCCAGTGTGTATATATATGTGTGTATGTGTGTATGTACACACATATATATGTGTATTTGTTCTTCTAAGGAAATGACCGTTTTATTTGTGTAAACTTAGTTTTATTAAAGTGATTAAATGATAAAACTTTCATCACAGAGGGAAAATACATTTCTTCATGTTTCTGATAGAGGCTACAGTTTGAAATCTAACAAAAAATATGTCAAGAAAACTATTTACAATCCAATAAAAATATGACCTTTCACCTTTAATGTATTTAATTTCCAGACTTTTTTTTTCTTCAGTATTTGATAAAAAGGTCATCAATCAAAGTGGACCTAAGAAAAACAGAGGACTTCTATCATTAACTGATTAGTAAACCACAAACTTTTATAAACCACTTTCTTCTTCTGTTGTTTTATATTGTTGCAGATAGAAAAGCTTTTTTTGTTGTTGTTTTTTTTCTTTGCAGCAACGTCTCAATCCTGGAATATTGGAATCAGGTTCCTCAATGTATCTGGGGCAGAAGACACTTCAGGTTTCCCTGTGATGAGAAAATTAAAAGAGAAAAGAGAGTAGAAAAATGTTTACTGAATGTTTATTTTAGTATTGATTTCTTTCCCAGTGCATTCAGATCATTCTCTGTTTTAACTGGACCTGCTTGTGCAGCTCCTCTCACTGTAAACTGATATTTCTCACCTTCTTCCTCTTCTGTTGGAGCCATTTTGAATTTGGGTTGATGCAATACATTCCTTTCTCAGTAACGACCCTATAAAGACAGAAACATCACAGATTATCACTGCTGTTTACCTTTAAGGTAAGGTGGAAATTGTTTTGAATCTTCACCATTAGACTATGATACAGTAAAATGGCTGGTTTTAAGATATTTGGAGAACTTCATGGATCCCTAACCAGACTCATAAACTGATATAATCTTTCCCTTTTCTTTCTGGCAATCTTATGATGATGGTCGATCTCACAGCGCCAAAGTCAGTATCTGTGATTTAAACAGGGCAGACCTCATTTTGTAACGATAAATAATGATGTTTTTTAAAAGAAACAATTGAAGCACTAGAACAGCAAACATAAAATTCTACCACTAGGGGGAGCCCACAGACTTCCAGCATTATGTCCAGGAGAAACAGAAACAACCAGATCATAGCTGAAAAAGAAAGAGTAAGTGGAAGGATTGGTCCATATTTGCTGTTCTTACACATATAAGTGTTTCAGACAGTTTCCTCTCGGTTTTTGTTCGAAACACTCAGTGATGTCCCCTGGGGCCCTATTTGATCCCTCAAGACAGCAGGGCAGGTTTATCACATCTGTAGCAGACGAACGGCCTAGAAACAAATAAAACATAGAGAGACACAAATAAAACATAAAGAGAAACAAACAAAACATAAAGAGAAACAAATAAAACATAAAGAGAAACAAACAAAACATAAAGAGTAACAAACAAAACATAAAGAGAAACAAATAAAACATAAAGAGAAACAAACAAAACATAAAGAGAAACAAATAAAACATAAAGAGAAACAAACAAAACATAAAGAGAAACAAACAAAACATAAAGAGAAACAAATAAAACATAGAGAAACAAATAAAACATAAAGAGAAACAAATAAAACATAAAGAGAAACAAACAAAACATAAAGAGAAACAAACAAAACATAAAGAGAAACAAATAAAACATAAAGAGAAACAAACAAAACATAAAGAGAAACAAACAAAGCATAAAGAGAAACAAATAAAACATAAAGAGAAACAAACAAAACATAAAGAGAAACAAACAAAGCATAAAGAGAAACAAACAAAACATAAAGAGAAACAAATAAAACATAAAGAGAAACAAATAAAACATAAAGAGAAAAGTTTTAGCAAAGTTATTTCCTGTTTTCCTCTTCTTTCAATAAGGTATTAATTAAAAATTAACATGGTTACCACACAAAACATTTCAAAAATAGATGAATAAACACCACCTACCACTTAACAACATATTCAGCTACTAAATACATGATTATGACTGAAGTTTGTTATATATATATATATATATATATTTATATGCTGAGCTGTATAAAAAGAAACAGAAGCTACATTGAAAACTGTAAGTCCCTGGTATTTTACTGCTAATTTGATTTTTTTATTATAAAAATTGAAGCTTATTGTTTATATATATATATATATATATATATATATATATATATATATATATATATATATATTTTTTTTTTTTTTTTTTAACCAATTTAAGTAAAACCAACTCTAAAATTTTACTGAATGTATTCAGGAGAAATTAAATGTTAGAGAGAAATACATAAATTACTATTTTTTTCTTATTTTATATACATTTACTCCATTTGCTGTGACTTTACTGTCACATTAAAGATAGTTTGTTTTTTTTCTTTATCTTGAAGCAGCATCAACTATTTTTCGTTTTGTCTTTAAACCTCAGGCTTTAAATCTTTAATGGGACAATGTGATGTTTTTATTATACTCAGGCTCCAAGTTGCCCTGCAAGGATGAACATGGATGTGTTGGAAAAAGGTATTTTGGGCTCATAATTTTTACTTTTACCTGCTGCAACATTATGTAAATATGAGCCTTTCTTGAGGATTTTTAAATGACTGTTGATGCTTCATAAAATAAAAAAAAATAAGATGATGGACAACCCTGACCATCTTTTTCATTAGACTGTCTTGGGAAAATAGAGTCTTTAGTCAGGGGCTTCTTTGAATTCACTGTAATACAGACGGCTACAAAAGATCTTCCAACCCCAACAATAACTCTCTGAAGAATTTGAATTAACAGAAGTTAAAACACTTAATTTCCCTTTGGGATCAATAAAATATTTTTGAATTTGAAAGATATTGGTACAAAGATGTTGCTGCCCCTTATTAAACCTGACATTTTATTTTAAACTGCTGTCTGTTTAAAATATTTCCAGATCTCTGACTGTTTTCTGTGTAATTTCCTGTTTTTAGTTTTAGTTTAACATCTTCCAGCTCTATTTTGTTGCTTATTGTAGCTGCAGGCTGAGTCAAGTGCAGATCTGGGATGTGTGGCTGATGGGTGCGGAGCAGGGTGATTTCTTACATTCACACTTTGACATCTGTTTGTTCAGTGAGATTAACCCTCTGCGGTCTGAGCACGGCCGATGTCACGGTCGGACAGCCGTGAAACGAGGGCGTTGTCCTGTCAGACCGTCAGTTCCCGAAACCACACAAAAAAACTTTGTAAAAAAGCGACGCTGTCGGGTAAAAATCTAGTCCAGTTAACCCTGTCTCTTAAGAATGAAGGAGGGTTAAAGAAAATGGGGAATTTCACTTAAAATGTTCTATTTAAAGTTAGCTCAAAAAGTACCTGCAGTATTTCTGTTACAAGATCCTAAAGAGGAATTATATCTTTGCTTTTGTTTTTTTCTCTCTTTTAAAGATGGCCTGTGCTGTGATCAGCACATTAAAATGAATTTATTTTAATACGTCAGACATCATGTTGGTTTTCCTCTTGAAAATTAATATTTGAGGAGCAAATCAAAGCCGCTAAAGAAGCTCATGCTGCGAAGAATAGACAGGAAAATAAATCTTCATGAAGGCTGGTTAATGTGGTTTAAACTTATTTTTTAGTTTAGTTCAGTTTTTACTGAATATAGAGTAATAAAAAAATAAAGTTATATACAAAGAAAATAAATTTGAAACAGAAGCAAAAAGAACAGCAGCATATTTACACATTCAGACATTTATTTAGTTATTTTATTTATTATTTACAAAGCAATGATCAATCATTGTTTGTTGAACTGTTTTCTGTTTGAATTGCAAAATATCAAAATTTGAAAAGAATCAAACATTTAGAAAAGATAAGTTAAGACTGTACATAATTCATCCTGTAGGTCATTTCAAGAAAACCCCAAATTATCTGAAAATTACGTTACCAGCAGAAACGGTGAGGAGGATCCAAACAGCCAAGATGGACAGAAACATTTTGCTCCCGATGGTTGAAGTCGTCCACGTCTGGTCTCTGCTCTGCAGCGAAGCCGACTGGAACAGTTTGTGCAGCTCCGTCAGCCTTTAAAGCTCTTAAATAGATAAGCATGATGGGCATAACAGGAAATTATGTTTTAACCAATATTTCAGAAGTAATGGCTGCAGACGTACATAAAAGACCACAAGCAAAAGAAAACATGAAACCACATTCTTCTACACTGCAGTCTGAGGCAGTTTGAACCGGTTCTTGTTATTAAACTAACTTGGTTTTAAAACCAAAACTCTCTAATGGTTAGATGATTATTAGATAATGTTGCATAGTGCAAAAGAGATCAGCAGATAGCAATGTAAAGGTTATTTTTATGTGAAAATGAAACTTCAGCCAGCCAGCCACAGTGAGCATGTTCACATGAAACCAGTTGCATTTGCAAAGACCAACTTTTAAAGCTCTAAACAAACCAACTGTTATAACTTTACAAGTTAAAGTTATAACTACATAATGTTCCTACAGACAAAAGTCAATCACATCCACACTGACCAGTTGAACAAAACACAGATCAATTCTACAGCTGTATATATAAATGGACATTTTGGAGTGGCCTAGTCAAAGTCTGAACTTAAATACTATTGAGAATGCAGAGGAGTAAACTTAATCAGTCCAAGTATGCTCAGAAATGCTCTGGTGTTGCTGAATTAAACTGATTCTGTAAAGAAAAGGCAACTAAAGTTCCTCCACAGCGACGGAAAAAACTCATCGTTGATCCAAAAGCTTGACGGACGCTGAGTGAAATAAAACCGTTTTTAAAGCTGTAACCACTGACAAGAAAACTGACTGGTTTAAAATGTATAAACCTATATTAACACCAAATACTTCAAGTAGTAAAACAGTCGTATTTAATAACTTTGAGTATTGAAAATTAATTTCTTTCAATAAATAACTCCCTTTCAGAGTTTTATTACATTTTGAAATCTTTATTTCTGTTAAATGTGATCATCTTCCATTTATAGCTAATCAAAATTCAACATTCACACAAAAGGTAAAATATTTTTAAAACATGTTTTAATCTGACAATAGATCCTCATTGGATCTCAAATCCTAACTTACTGAATGTCTGAACATCAACTATTTAAATGAAAGTAATTTTCCCAGCTTGTTTCTGATGACTTAACTTTAATGTTCTGCAGCGGCTCAGATTTTGTGGAGGAGGTTAAAGATTAGGGTGATGGCATGGAGACTCGGAGCTTATCGGCAAAAAGGAATCATCAAAACATCGGAAACATTCAAAAGCTGCTCAGCAATTAAAGATTGACATATATATGATATACATATTTTCCATTGATATTATAGTGAACATATTTTTTTTTGAGGAAGCATAAGTAAAGAGGTTATACTAGATGTACATTCCCTTTACGTTGTTTTATTACTATTTGAGGGATTTCTGTCTCATTTACTCTCAGAAACAAACTTCTTGGTTGATTGGAAATCATTTTAAATCTAAACCTGCCAGAGGTTTGAATAGTTTTAGGCTTAGATTGATAGATGCAGTTGATAAATTTTATCTTAACATGTAAGTTTGGGTAAATTAATCTACAAACTAAAAACTTCCACACTAAATTTGTCAGTAAACGTCACAGAGTCGACATCATCTGATGTAAGCTGAAGAAAATTTGTCTGTTTGCAGGTTTTTCCAAACAGCAGAACTACAACAATCAGAAGATAAAAGACCTCGAAGACACTTGACATCTATTGGCTGGTGTTTTTACAAACCAGCCAATCCAGGAGCGGCACTCACTTCCCTTGGAGCTGATTGGCTGTAACCACGGAACACTGATGGTAAAACAGCTTCTGCTGTGTTTATTAATATATTTACCGTTTGAACTGTTATAATGGCAGTTATAACCGTTTTTACAGGGAGTCTCAGATATTTGAGGATTTTATGTTTGTGGGCAGTTTCGTTCCTAACTCCACATCAACTCTCAGGCTGAGAAGTTGCTGAGTAGATCAACTTGTTGCTTTGTTTTTAGGTCATTGGGACTTCCCTAGCTGAGATGGGGTACTTCCTGTTCATTCCTTGTTGCTCATTTTAAGACAGAAGAAAAACACTCCACTTCACAAACTCTCTGGTTTTTAGTCTCTTCTCTGCAGACCAGACCCACAAAGGTATCAAGTTAGGGTTCAGGACCAGAGGCTTCAGAGTCTGGGACCACAGGAAGAGGATTTATGGTAATAAAATAACTGAATAAGCCCAAATTAGCTGCTCCTCTGACCCCCTGACAGGCCTGTTTGACCGTTAGACCTTAGATTCATTGGCAGACTGACCACTGGGCTGCTGACAGTAGGAAAGTCCAGCCTGATGTCTTTCTACGTGAAGTTTTCATGTTATGGGGCTGAATGTTCTCCCGGTGGATTGATGGGTTCTCTTTGGGTTCTCTGTCTTCCTCACATATCCAATAACATGACTGTTCAGTTAGTTGCTCTCTGAATTGCCCTTTGTGTGTTTGGGTGCAAATCTGTGATGCATTGGTTTCAAAAAGGAAACATTTATGATTCGCATCTTTAATCTCTTCTGCCATCGTCTTTAAGAAGCTCAACAAGCTGATGAAGATGCTGGTTCTGTTCTGGGTCGACTGTTGAAACTGGAGATGATTGTATAAACAAGAGTCAGGGGCTTCTTCAGAAACACTGAGATACTGACCTCTACTGGGGAGTCTTCCTTTCAAACGTCTACAATATGAGTTAGAACAGCATCTAGTTTATCTCTGGGATTAGAAAAGTATTTTATAATTTAATTTGCATTGAACTGAATATGCAAAACATAAAAGAACCAATAAATGAACCTTTTTTTAGCTTTATAAAGGAAAATGTGCTGCAGGTGTTTTGAAAACGGCATTATTTTCTAATCCAACATAATTCATGCTTTGAATTATTTGAAAATGTTAGTTTTCAGTTTTTCTGATTAATCACAAAATAAACTAATTTCTCAACTTCTGGTCCTGCAGAAGTTGACAAAAAAAGGAGTCGGATAGATGGACTCACTTTTATAAAGCATCATTTTATTTACTTGTTTACTGTTTGCTTTAGAAATAAGAAAAGCATGAAAGTAATTGCTGCTTTTGTTGTTGGTGCAAAATCTCATTTTTCCACTTTTAATGCACAGCAGGACCTTGTCGAGGTCACGCCGGGCAGCATTGAGGTCCCGCTGTGGAGTTGTATCATGCCGGACCCACCAACTCCACCAACACACATTAGTTTTCTCTGTTGTGAAAAGAATAAGAGAGAAAAATAAAGGTTTATAGGATATTTCTTCTAGAAATTAATACATACTTTCACTGTCATAAATCTTTAAAAGTGGATTTTTTTTTTTACTTTTTCCAATACCTGCTAGATGGAAAACTGCTCTACAGAAATAAAAATGAATTTGTATAGTTTCAAAAACTATACAAACTTTACAATGAAATATATTTTTAATTCCTTTATTGCTTTTTGTTTAGTTAGCAGGAAATCGTTTCCCTATATGTTACAATCTGTAGCTGTTTATTAAAAGATCAATGGCGTCTGGCTTTCAGATGCCATTGGGAACATGATTAGTCTGATTTCTTGCTGTTATAAAGATTTTATCTTTAAAACATGGAGCTGCAGGGAGGAAACATTTTCCTGCCTCTCTCCCATCTTCATCTTTATAAAGTAATATTTACATTTTCACAGAAGATCTTCTTCATCCTAGTTTAAAATCAATGTACACTGATGAGATTTGGTAAACCTGATGGGATGTTTGCATGATAAACTTATTGAACTCTGTGATGTTTTTATAGTTGATTCTCACCCTCAGCCATTTGGAATCCGGATTGATGCAAAAAATTTTACCACCTTTGACCTCAACGCTGCAAAGTGAAAAACAGGACAGTTTTTCATTATCACTATTGATGCCATTTTAATAAACAAATAGATGTATAAACATATAAAATAACCTAAATATTGTTTAGATAATGCTAAGAAATATAAATACAGTGACCATGTAGTTCAGTGTTTTGCTTTCATCAAGATACTAATTTATTAGAAAAACATTTATCTTCACTAAAATGTTCAGCATAAAACTAGGAGGGACAAACATGTGCTGCAGAACAGTTTATGGAAAACCTCAGTAATTTTACATAATGAAATTGTTCAGAGCAAAGATTTTCTCCAGGTACTGCTGATATAAAGGTCTACCACTAGAGGGAGCTCGTTTTCCCTGAATGTTAAATTTAAACAGTAGCTTATAGCTGAAAGAAGAAATGAAGTGGAAGGAAAACTTGTTTTATATCTGCTGTGCTTACATACAGAAGTGCTTTGCACATGCTGGTCCAGGCTTCTGTTCAAAAATCCCTAAGACTTCCCCGTTGACCTCATCTGTCCCTTTATCACAGCAGCTTGGCATCCCATGGCGCTGACATGTGACTGCAACAGAAAACACATCACAGAGAAAAAACACATGGAGAATATTTTTCATAAATTTTTAAAAATGTATCATGTTCTTGCATGTCAAGCATTTCTTAAATACATTTAACTGCATAAACTTTCAGACATTTATTAGCGTCAGAAGATGGTTTAATCTGAAGACCAGAGACGGTTATTTAAAGGATTTCCTTTGCAAAGAGCTGGAACATTTTTAATAGGCACCAGAAAACATGAGTCAAGTGATCGTTAATCTCTATTAAAATAATCTTTTCAATTTGCTTTTTAGCCAACGAAATGCTATAACTTTCACATAGACGGACCGATTTGCACCAAACTTGGCATGTGCAATCTGTGTTAAATTACTCATGAAAGCTCCGAAACAGGAAATAACTTTGTTTTTCTTGGAAAGCTCCATCTCCAAACCCCTTTTCCTAATCAAGATGATCTTGTGTAAGAAGAGACTCTGTGCTTTAAAGAATAAAGAGATTTTACTGGAAGGCTACGCAAAGTCAGATGTCACGTCCTTGCCCTAATGTGTAACGTCCACATTTTCCAGCCGAGCTGCATCAAACTCACCATGATTTGTCCCGGTCCAACCACAAACAGGAACGCAGTCGAATATTTAGTAGGCGTGGCCTAAATTATCCAGAGTGCCCCCTAGGAGTCTTTAAAAAATCAGCCCCAAGCTGTGCTTTGACCAAGAATCATGTAATTAAGTAGACGTGTCATCTCAGGTCCAATCAAAACGTCTCTTGGAGTCAACAAAAAGTCGGCCATTTTGGATCATTTAGTCTGTTCTACACATGTTGTATTCTACAGCTTTTGACATAGGACTTCATAATCACTCAAAGTCTTGAGACATTAGAGATCAAACGTTATCAAAAACGATTTGCTGCATCAAAGCATGTGGGCGTGGCCTCAAAATCTATTTCCCATAAAACATCAGGATGACACAACTTCAATAAACAATAATATAGCTGCATGAGACTGTATGTGTCATAGCAAACCAGCAATGACCATATTCACATGGTGAATTGGTGACATCACCTGGCCACGCCCCCTTTGAACAGGAAGTCACCTCCTGCTGGTTTTCTTCATTTTACTCTTTGCTTTATACAGGTTTAAACCTGTGTTTGATGATATTGAACAACATAATTATTCTCCTTGAAACTGTATCCACTAACCCTTGATAATCACATACGGGTTCAAAAGCCTGCAGGAAGTACTTGCCAATCATTCACCACAAAACAGGAAGTGACAATAACTCCTGTTTACCAGGTCAGTTCTCAGCCAAACTTTAAAAACTTACTGCTGGATTCATATTGAGCTAGACTGAAGGCAAATGGGGAGATTTGCCAAATGCGCCATCTGGTGGACTAGTGTGGGAGTGACGTAAGGACAGGTGTGCCAAACCACCTACAGTTGCAACAAAGGTGAATGGATGGAGAGTTGTGAGAGCCGCCGACGTTATAAAGTCTTACTTTTAATATCTTTAAAATAAAAATGAACCAATTATCTAATGATAAAAATCGCCGATTGATTTGATATTTATTTTAATGACAGGTTAACTGATCAGTGCCTGTAATCGCTCTGCAGCAGTGGTGAAAGCGGAGAGTTCTTGGTGCATGAAGGTGAAACCAAACATCTGATTTTCTCCTGCATCACGAGACACTGAAGAAATTATTCTACATTTTAGGTGGCAAAACTCACAATTTATTGTAATAATGAAGAGAAAACATTCCACATTTTTCTGCAATCAAATTGTTTTCTTGAAGAAAGTCAGAGACAGAACAGAAAACATTAATTTTTCTGAATTAAAACTAAAAGAAAATTGGAAAGAAAGTACATAAATTTTGAGTTGTTGAGTTCTTTGGATTCCAATAAAGAAAACTGAATCAAATTCAGTTTGCATCAAGAACATCAGCTCTGCAGAACATTGAAAGAGAAACCAGAATATCTAAATACATCAATACAAATAACGTAACACTACTAGAGTTCATAGAAATTCAGATTTTCATGTGGAGAAATATTTCTGTCATATAAGAATGAAAGAAAACATCAGCAGTGATTTGCTTTATGGCTCCCGAACACAAAACTACATTTTAAAAATAAAATGTAAAGAAGAACAGCAGAGCAGAGACACCAGAGCAATGAACCGTGATCAACAATCAAGAGAGAAAATCTATTTGAGTTTACAGAACTCTGCAGATCCTATTCCAACCCAAACTCCAGCCAGCAGCGGCTGAGTGAATGTGGTCTGGACTCTGTGGAGGAGAGTCATGGTTTCAGAGACGCTGTAGAAGGACAGAAGACCTGCTCTGTGGTCCAGGTACACTCCGACTCTGGAGGAAACTGGACCTGAGATGGAGGTCCTGGTTCTGTTGTGCACAAATTGAAAATCTGTTTGGAAACACACTAAAGCCCAAGATCTGTCATTATATCCAAATCTACATTCATTCCCATCTCCCACTCTGCTGATATCCTTGTATGCGACCGCTATAGAAACACAAAACCCGGTCCACTTCACCTCCCAGTAACATCGTCCAGTCAGACTCTCTCTGCTCAGAACCTGAAGCGTTTTAGTGAATCTGTCTGGGTGACTAGAAAAAGACTGAGGTTGATTCATCCTCGTCACCTTCCTGTTCCCCTCTGACAGGCCCAGCTGTGTGTGTGTTGAGTTCGGATCCAGAGTGATTTCACATGAATACTTTAAGAACCCAGCTCTGCTCTTTGGTTCTGGTTCTGACAGTAGAACATCCACCTCACCGACCATCAGTGAGATGTTTGTCCATGAGTCTCTCAGGACGTCCTGTAGTTTGTCTCTGAGCTCTGACACAGCTGCTGTCACGTCCTCAAAGTGTCTCAGAGGACGGATGTTGATGCTGGATGAGTGTGTCGCCTCCCTGAGTGCTGGCAGTGAGGGGTAGTTGAGGAGAAACTGGCTGTGATCCTCTGTGTGTGAGAGCTGCTCCAGCTCAGCGTCTTTCCTCTTCAGCTCAGTGATCTCCTGCTCCAGCTTCTCCTGAACATCTTTGACTCGACTCACTTCAGTTTCCTGCTGGGATCTGATCTGCTGCTCCACATCAGAGCTGCTTTTCTGGAGGAGACGGATCAGCTCAGTGAAGATCTTCTCACTGTCCTCCACTGTTTTATCAGCAGAGTGATTGATGGCCTCCACCTCCTGCTGAAGCAGCTTCACATCTTTCTCTCTGTCCTGGATTCTCTGCTGGATGTTTCCTCGCCTCTCCTCCAGCTCTCTCTGCCTCTCAGTCCTTTCTGCTGCAGCTGAGACTGTTTCATGGCCTCTATGTTCATCCATGGTGCAGAGATAACAGATACACTTCTGATCAGTGCGGCAGAAGATCTCCAACAACTTATCATGCTTAGAGCAGAAGTTTTCCTGGAGGTTGTTGGACGGCTCCACCAGCTTGTGTTTCTGAAATGCAGCTGAATCATAATGAGGCTGAAGGTGTTTCTCACAGAAAGAGGCCAAACAGACTAAACAGGACTTCCTGGCTTTCAGTTTTCTTCCAGTACAGGAATCACAGGCCACATCTTCAGGTCCAGCATAGCAGTGGTCAGCAGGAGCAGCTTGGAGTCCAGTCTTCCTCATTTGCTCCACTAAAGCTGCAAACATGGTGTTTTTCTTCACAGCAGGCCTCGGTATGAACGTCTCCCTGCACTGAGGGCAGCTGTGGATCCTCCTCTGATCCTCTTCATCCCAGTGGGTTTCGATACAGCTCATGCAGTAGCTGTGTCCACAGGGAATGGTCACCGGATCCTTCAGTAGATCCAGACAGATCGGACAGGAGACGGTTTCTCGATCCAGCTGATTCTGCTCCATTCCTGCTCTCAGTCACCAGCTCTGATCAGTTTGATCAGAAACCAGCTCTGATCAAACTGGTTTCTGTTTGATCAGAGCTCAAACAGAAACCAGTTTGAGCTCTGATCTACACATCAGTGCAGCCAATCAGCTTTCACCTCCAGCTCCCCTGCGTGTCTGTGCAGGAAAATATAGAAGAACAAGTTTTGGTTCCGGCGAGGGAACGGCTTTGAAGGTAATGAATGTTTAACCGTCATCCCAACAGTTTCCTTGTGCAAATATTTTAGTTCACTTAAAATAAGAAGGAACTAAATAAAATTTTCTGTAAGATAAGTTAGAATGCCTCCTTAATATTAAAAATAATACTAGTTCCACCTGCAGATTTTTTCACTTATTACAAGATATTTGATATTACAAGATATTTTTTTTCACTTATTACAGGAGATGTTTAACAAAATAATTGGAAATGTAGTCTTTATTTTCTTATTGCATTTTGTTTTAGATTCCAGATTCATTCATAAAAAATGATAAATTAAAAATAAATTAGAACTGGACCTGCAAAATAACAATAAACCAAAACGTACCAGTTAATCCAACAAAGTCCGGGGCCTAGTCAAAGCACAGGCCTGGATCTCATGCCTATTTAGTGATTTAACCTTAAATGTTTTTTTTGACATTTTTGTTTTCAACATACTTTCCTCTTTTAGGGGAGAAACTAAGTCCCAATAATCTTTTAACGTTTTGTTCTTGATCAGGAATTTTATGAGTTAAGAAAAAAATCAAACATCTACAGCAGGGATGTCCAAAGTGTGGTTTGGGGACCAACTGTGACCCCCAAACTGCATCACAGGTGTCTGATTCAGATGGAGACTTTTTATTTTTAATCAGGTGAAATTATGACTGACATCATGTCATTATAATAGAAAATGTGAAACACGAACACAAAGTTTTTATGTTTTTCTAATGAAGCTTTAATAAAAATTAGAGCCAAATTTATCCAGAGACTTTTATTGAAACTTTGCTGCACCAACAAAGTTAAATCTGGCCAAATGCAGGAATCATTTTGAAACAAAACGTCCCAAATCCTTTCTTTTTACTGGAAATAAATTTATTCAGTTGAGCCAAAATAATTTGAAAACAAGATTAATTTCTATTTTAATACAGCAAACATGTCAAATCATTTTTACATGGTTCTATAAATAACATGTTTTGTAAAAAAAAAAAAAAACAACTAATCAGGCTTTATTTTTTGTCTTTTACAAAAATAAAGGACAAAAATATTTTTGACTCAATGATTTTGACCCTCATGACAAAAAGTTTAAAAACCCCTGGTCACAATCTGATCTCTTGAATTTGCAGTTTGAGGCCTAAATCTTTAATATGATATAAAAAATTTGAGTTTTATCTTAAATTTGACCATCAAACTTTATTTTTACTGAGTTTCTGCAGCACTAAAAATACATTTTCTCAGATTTTCTGAATGTTATCAGTTCAGCAGAAACACATTGAACTGAATGTAATTAATTCACATTTTTCTAACTAAAAAACAGACATAAAATTATTTATTGCACAAATAAACAGAAAGCAGAAACGCGTCTACCCAAAGAACTTTATGCTGCTTCAAAATTCAAAGAAACGACTCTCTCACTAACGATGTGCTCTAAAATTACATCCCAAATTATTTAAATGTTTTTTTACCTTCAGACGGAGGGATGAAGATCAGAACCGCCATGATGAGCAGAAACATTTTTCCCCTGAAGGTGAAGGTTTGTTGTGATCTGCAGGAAAAGCTGCTGAATGTTTCTGTTCAACCGTTCAGCAGCAAAATATGTGAGCAGGAAAGAAACGATTGTCGTCTTTGGCAACGATATCTAAGAGGAAACTGAGACAGATAAAGACTGAGGACACAGAAATAAAAAGCAAACATTCTCATGCGTCGCAGTTTGGTGCAGCTGAAATGGTTCAATAAGAGAAACGTCTGTTTGCAAATTAAAAATAGTGGCTATTGAGACAACGGCGCTCAAAACGAAGAAGGTCTTCAGATTACAGACTGAAAACGTTTTTCCACCAGGGCAATCAAACACAGATAACATCCAATGCTGCAGCTCTGATCAACGTTCAACTCAACCCAACCATTTACAGTGGTCTAGTCAAAGTCTGTCTGATGAGATGTTTCATAACCAGACCTAATACGTAGTTATTTTTGCCTTAAGACAAAACATTGCCAACATTGACTGAAACTTTACGTAAGCACAAAAATGTTAAAAATGTGTTTTTATTTTTCCCTGCTTCACCAGGAACAAAGAGAAAATATTCAAAACATTTTGAATGTTTTAAACCAGGGGTGTCAAACTCCAGTCCTCTGCTGTGCTGCAGGTTTTAGATGTGCCACAGGGACAAAACACTGGAATGAAACGGCTTCATCACCTCCTTCTTGTGCAGTTCAGTTCTCCAGAACCTTAATAACCTCATTATCTGTGCAGATGTGGTGCAGCAGAGGAACATTAAAAGTTGCAGGGCAGCGGCGCTCCAGGACTGGTAAATGCAGGAAATTATCAGAAATGTTTGGCAGCAGAAAGCAGGTAACCAAGCCTCCCAGGACCAGAGTTTGGTAGCAACTAGTTACATTTACTCAGTTACATTTATTTGAGTTACTTTTTTGAAAAAAGTAACTCAAGTATTTTTACTGCGCTGTATTAAAATCTCTGGATTTTCTTTTCACTGAATGAAAAACATGTTTTAACCAAAAATCCACCAAACCTGCAGTTTCTGTTGAAGTTTCATAAGTTTTATATTGAAAGAAACTGATTTGGAAACATTTTATTTTGCCTGATTTTATGTTTTTTTGTTACATATATGAATTATTGTCATTTTGGTCCTTGAAATATAAACATTTCCACTTAACTTTATGTTGTAGTTCATCATATTATGTAATATTTGATCAGTACTTGTAGTCTTTTTACCAAATACTTTTTACTTGAGTAAAAATCTGCTGAAGCACCTCTACTCTTACTTTACTACAGTTTGTATGTACTCTGTCTGCCTCTGCACCGAGCGACGGCTTGAAGCTCAATTCTGATTTTTCTAATTAAATGCGACAACAATCAGACATGTGAATAAACGTTTTATGAGCCCAAAGTGAAGAAGGTTGAGGCTGCAGAGCAGAACTGTGTTTATGGGAGTAATGATGGATGGAGTCATGAAATGGAATAAAAACAAGAAACAAACCCACAGAAAAACATTAAACTGATTTATTTCACTTTAGTCTTTTCTCAAAACTGAAATCCTTTTGTTGTTGCAGAAGCTGTCGTTAGCATCTAAGAACAGGTTATTTTACAAATACCTTTTAATTAAAAATGCAAAACTTTTTCTCAGATTGCAGCCGTTCAGCCAGCAGGAAAGAAACTTTTTCAGTAGTTTAGTTTTTTCAGAAACTTCTCAGCCTTGTGATGTTTGTGCTGCATGGCGTCAGTAGGAGGACACGTCAAGTTTTCCTGAGTAGAAACAAAAAGAGAGAAAAGGACAACGGACTTCAGCGTCAAACACTATTTATCTAAATCTGTAACAGTTATGGAAGAGGAAGCCTCTTGTGTTTTATAGTCATGCAAACTTAATATGATGAAACAAAAGCACCGATTAGCCTTTAAAGTAATGATGGCCAAAGGAAAACTGAAATCAAGCAAGTATAATTCTCTAGTTTTTGGTTTTTGCTTGTAGAAAAGGATCGTAGATCCAAAACGTAAAAAAGATTTTTACGTTTCCTGTATTAAGAGAAAAGTTTTCAGATTCTTTTCAGATCAATTTTAAACATTAATTCTCAGATATCAGATCATAATTTGGGTCAGTTTCTTTTAAAATGTTTCCTATATTTATCCAAATTCAGCAAGTTAAATAAAAGCTGATTTGGATGCTTTTCAGTAAGAATCTCTGAATAAACCTGGTTCTATTTATTAGAAGAACTTGGCAGTAAAAAGTTTAAAACTTTGTAACATTTTCAATTATAATAAAATTACTTTGGTAATAATTTTACCCTGATTTAAAAATAAAAAGTCAACCACCTGCTCTGCACAGGCTACATTCTTAAACTGCAGTTGGGACCGCACAAGCTGAGTCAAAGGGCCACAAATGGCCCCCGGGCCACACTTTGGACACCCCTGCTTTAAAGATGATTTAACCTGTTTGCAGGATTATCTGATCTGCTGTGTGTGAATCACTCAGGAGTTTTTTATTCTCACATTTTTTATCTTGTCCTGGAGCCACTTGGAGTCTGGCTTGATGCACTGCGGCAAACCGCTGCCAGTGAGGATCCTACGGAGACACAAACAGGACATTTTGACTAATAAATAACATATTTAATGTGATGAAATTTTATTTTACCTCTGCCAGCTGAACTGGGGACGTACCAAACAGACTAAAACAGCCAATTAAAGCATTTTCAAGGTAAGACTTCAAACTTTTCCAAAAGTTTGGAGATAAAAACATAAATTAACTAAAAAAGACAGTTTCAACTCAATATTCTATACGAGTTATTACTAATATTAATAATATGTTGTGTTAATATATTTTACAATAAGGACAAGGTAAACTTAAATATAACGACAGTATATGTTTTGAAATGTTTCTTTTTCACAAGAGACAACAACTCAACACTAGCACTAAAACATCTCCCAATATTAATAACTTTGTACAAAATATAAGATGATCAATAACTCATAAATAGAATACTTATCAATCATATTTATTTATTATTCTACTTACTAGAATAATAAATATTTATTAAGTCCAAACAATGCCACCAAATCTTAAGATGCTCAAATGCTAAAAAAAACTTATAAAAAAAAAAAATCTAAAAAATGCTTTTACTAATTTTTTGGCATTTAGCAAATAGAAATAATTTTGGTAATTCTCTAAAATATTAAAGTTTAGTCTGATTTAACTTCAGATGATGAGAAAATGTATTTTTATTAGGCGTCTTTAAACATCTGATTTCAACTTTAAACATTTTCCAAATTTGACATTTTAATCAAATGTTCGATTGAATTTTATTACAAAACTATTCAGTTTGAACATCAAACTTCCAAGGACTTGAAAACCTTTCCAAACCTTGAAAACATCAAACTGAAATTCAAGGATTTTAACAAACCTGTGATTAAATATAATTAGCATGAATGCGTTAGCATTTAACTCTTTACTCTGATATTAATTTAATGGTTAAACATTGTTGTTAAAAACTTCTTCTGTATTTTCTGTATGTAATTTAATGAATGTAATGATGTAGATCAGTGGATGGATGGTGCTCCTGCTGGGAGAGGAGAAAATTAGGTGGAAGGATGAACTTGTTTTGTATTTGCTGTGCTTACAAAAAGAAGTGTTTGTGGCAGGCTTTTCCTGCTCTTTGTTCGAAACACTTGAAGTTTTCCACGTTTGCCTTCTCTGAGCCCTTCAGGCAGCAGGGTGGACAAACCAAACATTTCACTCCAGACGACGACCCTGAAAAAACAAGGAACAAAAAAATAGATTTAAATTATTTCTGATCAGAACAGGTGTAAAAATAATTATCATAAAACATGTCCAGAAACATTCGTCTCATGGTTCAACAACTGCATATTGTAGATAAACAGAAAAAATAAAGTAAAAAAAACTCAGAAATTTTCAGATTAATCTCATACAATTTCTAGGAAAAATAAGGAAATTCCTGAGTTTTAAAAGTTAAAGATTTTCTAGAAGAAAAAAAAACTCAGGATTTTTCTAGAAAAATCTTGAAAAAGTCTGAATTTGAAAAGTTGAAAAATTGCTTGGAAAAACAGAAAATTTTCAGATTAATCTCAGAAATATTATAGAAAAATCAAGAAAATTTCTGAGTTTGAAAAGTTTAAACATTTCTAGAAAAAACTCTGAAATGTTCAGGATTAATCTCAGAAATTTTCTTTAAAAATGTTCTGAGTTTCAAAAGTATGAAGTTATTCTAAATTTTCTGAGATTAATCTCTTTATTTCCTTGGTTTTTCTAGCAACTTTTCAAACGCAGAAATTTTGTTTTTTCTAGAAAATGTCTGAGTTTTTTGTGGAAATTATCTAAATGTGTCTACACTATAATGTTTCTGATTGTGAGTGAGACAGGCAGCTTTTAAAATAAATCAGTTTTAAAAGCTTAATTGATTTGTTTAAATTTCATTTTATAAACGGTTTGTTGAAAATCACCTGCAGAGTTTTCATTAAAGAACTGAAACATTTTTATTGACATTCATCATGGCTGCCATCATGGCTTCCTCTGGTGATTTACCGAGGGCCACCCTGATTTTTAGCTCCCTCTGCTGGTTATCTGGGGTACTGCTAGACAATGTTATTTCCAGAAGAAATATGTTGATCAAAATCAAACCAGAGGTGAATCATTTAGTTTGAAATGAGGCTTTTATGGAAAACCCCGTCGATGTTTGTTTACGTAAATGAAATATGTAAAGAAGAAAAGAGTTGGTTAGAGGAGGGACTGCGGTTGGCAGGATGTAACGAAACGCTGCTTTTTATTCTGATTTACTGATAAAATATTTAGTGTTGCTTCACTTTGATGTACAAACCTTTTAAATTTGCTTGTAACTAAACATTGCATAATAATATATAGTGTCAGTACATATTATTTGTGAAAACTGCAGCAAATACTTCATAATTTGGTACATTTTTAACATCAATGTTTTTAATTTCTTTTTCCTTTTGTTTTACATAAAACATTATTCATAAAACATAAAACTTATTATTAAAGTGTAATTAATTCATCTTTTGGTTAAATTTATGGTAAAGTAAAATATTTCTCTCTTCTTGATTCCTGCATTGTGTTTGTAGCTGAAGTGCAAACTTCTGCAATTTGTTGCAAAAACAGGTGCAAACATTTTGCTCCAGCATTTATTTAGTGCAAACTTGTTGCTTTTTAAATCCAGTCCAGAAATAAGGAAAAGAAATTGATTGCATCAGGAATTTTCTTAATTTTTTATCTTAAAATAAAATAAATTCTTGGGATTCAAACCAACATTTTAATTATTTTTACAATATTTTTAAAATAATTTTTATTGTGCGCGTTAGCTAAGCAATGCTTTGTGCATCCTCTTCCTTTATATTTTCCTCTCAATCATTTTGCTAATAATATTTTAAAGTGGATGTTTAAGCAGTTCATATTTACCTGCACTGAGGAGTCCTGATACATGGTAATGTAAATATGAGATTGGAGTGAATAAAAAGTGGTTTTAGCTGTAAACTTGTCAGCAGAGGGAGAACTGTTAGTTATTCTGCTTAAAGAACATCAAAAAAATGTAAAAACTTTACTGCTGTGTCTTAAAACTCTAAATTAGTCAAAAGTGAAATGTTTTGATGAAAAACCACTGGTTATTCATGGGGAATATTCAAATATTCACCCATCAGATGTCATAGATATGAGCTGTGGCTAAAAAAGGTAGACAAACCAACTTTTTTAAATGTACGTTACCTGCAGATAAAGTGAGGACGATCCAAACCGTCAAGATGGGCAGAAACATTTTCCCCTGGTGGTGAAAGTCGTCCGTTTGTTTGGGATCTGAAGCCGACCGGATCTCTGCGGGGAACGAACTGCAGCCGTTGCTCCCTGTGACCTTTAACCGTGGCGTACAGATGAAACGCCGGCGACTTAATGAAGGTTTCTAAAGAAATGCCTGTGGATGCACATAGACCTCCAACATGAACCACGTTACCAAACCACAGTCTGACAGCCTTCATGCAACTCTCAGCATTAGTTCACCTAAAAGTTTCCACTGGTCAGATCATGTCAGAGATAACGCTGCAGAACAGAGTCTGATGAAAAAAACGGCTTCAACCTCAGAGGAGGAGCTTTTCTTCTGACAGACATGAAAACATGAGCAGCTACAAACACAAAAGAGGTTCCAACAGTTGAAGAAACGAGTTTTTCTTCACAGTTTCTGTTAAATCAACAATTCAAAAGCTATAAAAGGCCTTAAAATGAGGCGTTTAGTCAGGTGTGCTGGGGAAGGATGCAGCAGAAAATGTAACGTTTTAGAGAAGAACCTTCACACAGATGTTTCCAAAAGGCTTTTTGGAAGGGAAAATTGTTAGCCACTGACAAATTCAAGATGGCCGCCATGGTCTTCAAGATTAAATTTATTTTGATCTAAAACTACCAAGATTTATTACAGATAAATACTTTTGGTGTCAAATCAAACCTAATTGGGCCCATAGAAACCATATTCACTGATAATTTTTGTATTTTTTAAGATGGCTACCATGGCTGTTATGGAAACGTAATTTTAGCACTAAAATTAAGCTAAATTATGGAAAACCAGTTCATATGTTAAATGTTTTTATCCATTTTATTGGCGACATACAGACAGGAGGAGCTGCTCCCATAGAACAGCAGCCAGTGCAGTTAGCGGGAGGTTGATGAATCCCAGGTGAGGCTCGGATCGCTGCTGCCTCACCGGCTTCACTTCCCAGCACATGAACGGAAAAATGAGAAAATTCAACGATTTTGAAGAAAAAAATATCAAAATTGGTTAAGCTGAATGAAAAATAAATACTTTACAGTGCAAACCACAGGGTGAAAATAGCAATATACATTATTTTATCATTATATTTTTCCGTTATGACAGGAGAGGCTCCGCCCCACTTGCCCCCCCTGACCGCACGTCACTGAACACAGAAACCAGATCAACATGATAACCAGCTCACCGTTACAAGCTAACGGGTCAGAACCACAGGCCCCGCCCCCAAAACACCAGCTGTAATTCATCCAATCATCCGTCACACGCCGCTGGAAGCTCCGCCCCCTTTCAGGTTCATCATCTCCATGTTTTCATGGTCCAATAAGCAGCAGAACCACTGAATCCAGCACCGATAGAAAAACCTACAGGACTCCGATAGTAGCCGCGGCTCAGCCAGCGGTGGGCGGAGCTTAGCAGTCAGGACGCAGCATCAGCAGCAGCAGCAGCCATGATGGATCCATCAGAGAACGCGGCTCTACTCACGCGTTGCAGTACGGCTTCTTATCGTAGCCTTTGTAGTTCTTCATGTTCAGGGTCATCTTGCAGACTTCACAGTGGAAACATCCTTTATGCCAGTTCTGATGGAAAAACACAAACAGTCACATTATGTCTGATTATTGATCAGCTCTGATCTAAAATCCTCCTGAACCAAAACCAGCCGAGTCCAACAGTCGGATCGAGTCTCTGAGTCACACAGACTTTCTTCTGAAAACTTAAAGTCCTGCTCATCAACATTTCTCTGGTTTTCTGGAGGTCAGACATGATTTGTTCACAGTTATTGGATGAAAAGTATCACATTAATCTCAGTTTGACAGAAAACAGGATCTTTAATAACGTTTTCACTTTGTCTCAGTAGAAACAGGAATATCTGTGGATACTTGGTGTTTTTCTCTCCACTTTTCTATTTTCTCACAATTTTCTAGAACAAACAAGATCCTGAAATGTTTCAAAGTGTCGATCTGGACGGGGAAATATTCCACCATCTTGGAGCCCTGCTGGCATCCTTCAGCTGGAAGCTGCAGCTCCGAGTCGCCTTCAGCAACCGAACCGTCTCCATGACAACCGGTCACTAATCTGCAGCTACAGGAGGCTAACAGATGCTAACAGCTGCTAGTTTCTGTGATTTCTGGTATTTTTGAAGTGTGGCTATCAGTGTAAATGTAGTTTCTGCCAACAGGAGTTCCTGGATATAAATAGATTTGCTCAGACTGGAACAGCAGCGGCTGCTCAGTCAGCTCCTTTGGCTCTGGCAGCATTCAGCTCAGATCTTCCTCCATCTGCTCCGGATCAGGATTATTCAAATCCTTAGAAAGTGACTCAGTTCTGTGTTGGAGATGTTAACACAGAGCTTTGACTGGTGGATTCATCCTCAGCTGACAGTCAGAGACGCTTTGGAAACAAAAAGTGATCAGAAATATTTCCTCAGATTATTTATCGTGTTTCTCTTCTGGACGTTTTCTCTCCAAGCAGCCAAAGTTTCTATTAAAGTCTCTTGGTCAAAACGTCTCCAGACTCCTGAAGATCTCCTCCAGGTTCTTCTCTTGCTGCTCATTTTAAACCCTCACTGCTCCTGTTTCATGCTCCAGGCTCTATTAACCTGCTGATCAAACCAGGTTAAAAAGCATAAAGAATCTCCCAATTCTTTAGAACCTCCAGACATCAGCAGACACCAGAACTCTCCAGGTTGGACTCGGACATGTCTCTGGTTCTTCAGTCATCAGTCGTCTCAGTGATTCAGCCTGGAGCAGCAGGGAAACCCAGACATCTGACACTCTGACGGGATTCCTCTGCTTCTCATGGACCGGTCCTGGAGCCAGACGGTCCTGCAGAAGGTTCTGGGTCTGTCAGTGGAACCTCCAGAGGAAAAGGTCCAGAAGGTTCTGATACCAGACTCTGATGGATCAGGAGACCTTATTGGTTCCTCTGTGATCCACTCTTCTTCTGCTGTCAGCTTCAGGAGAGTTTTTAAGAAAATAACAAAATCAGCAGTTAACCTTTTACTGCCCCCAGTGGGCATTAGCGGAACTGCAGCTGCTGCCAACACATTTCTCCTCCTACATAAATCTCCCCTTCAGCTGGAAATCACTCAGAGCGCCGAGCATCTTAATAACCGGACAGATGAATTGTTTTCTGCTGGGATCTGAAGTGAGACGAAGCGCTGAAGATGATCTGATCTGGAGGTTTTCTGACAGAAGGATCTGATTCTTTCCTCACTTTGACTCACCTGGTTTCTCTGCAGCCTCCTCTTTAAATCTCTGCCTCCAACAATCATTCATCTCAGAAAACAAGAGATTCATCTCCTCATTTCAGACACTCCTGGCTCCAAAAGGCTCTGCCCAGTGAATCCATGTTGAACCAGTTCAGACTGGTTTGTTCTGCTGGTCCCAGTAGGAACCAGGAGATGTTTGTTGGTTTGAGGATGAAAGTTGGAGGAATTATTCTGAGCGGCGCCGACATGCTGCTGTGTCATCTGAGCCTCAGAACAGACAGAGAACATGAAGCTGCTGAGATCAATTCATAATTTAACATCGTTATGCAAGAAGCCGCAGAAAAGTGTTACACTGTAAAAACTAGTTTATAGTCTGTGATGTTTGGTAGTTTCTGCAGATATAATAAATCAACAGATTTAGTTACAAATTAATAATATTGTTCTTGATCACATATTTTTCTCAGAGGCAACAGAAAACTTTAATGATTTAAATGTAAAGTGATAAATGTGAACGTTATTGTAGATTTTCCAAAATGGATAAATAATGGATGTTTACTTTGGGAAAACTTTAAAAATCTGGCAGGAATAAACATAAATATCTTAATTTGAAAATCAAAAGTGCCACATTTTCAAGTTACAACCACAAATACCAAGTTTTAGTTTATTGCTGCTTTTTCCCATGTATTAAATTCAATTTTATTAATTGCCTTTAAGAACTCAACTCTTAAACATCATTTTCTTCAGATCAAAATTTATCAACCTATATTGGTTGAAATTTTCCCTTCACGTTTTTGTTTCCTCTTCAAAATGAACTAAATGAACTTTTAACGGTTGATAATCTAATGTAATGTTTTAAACATCATTATTACTCCGTAGAGTCTCCAGCTCCCACCTTGTCCAGGCAGCTGACTTTCTCCGTGGGATAGACGATCTTCCCGCAGCGGGCGCACGGCGGGTTCATCCTCCGGACCTCCTCTGGACTCTCCGGCCGATAAAAGTCCGTTTGTTCCGCAGAGACGGAAAGAGAAAAAGCCGCTCCAGCTGGAGCGGAACCGTTTTTAAAGAAACGGAGCCGCTGAGAGAGAAGAGAGAGGAAGTGAGGCTGTTTTCTCTGAGCGGAGCTCCGAGGCTGGATGCTGCTCACACTGAGCTCAGGAGTCAAGCTGGAGACAACCAGCCGGAAGGAAGCCGGGCCCGGTCCTTTCAAAATAAGAGCGGAATTAAACAGATTGAATGGAAGAAGGGGGATAAAAGCTAATTTACCAATGAATAAGTTGAATTAATACGTTTATTGAAAAGAACAAGTGACACACCAAACCATAAGTAAAAAATATTATTTTTATTGATTTATTTACAATTCATCAATGTTTTATTCCCAGTTAGACTTTCTTTGAAACTGCTTGAAGATATCTTACATTTCCTCTTATTAATAAACCAACCTGTGGTCTTCCTCTGATCTGATTCTTTCTCTCTAATCTCACAGCTGAATCACATGAACTTTGTGTTATATTATAAATGAAGCTACATTTGCAGTAAAACAGTGACATGTCATTTTAGTAACTTAAACTAACCTGGTTTGTGTTTCACAAAGGCAGGATTATTAAATCCAGGATCAGAGATAAAACCGGGTTTGGCAAAGCTCCATCATTTCATCACATTTTATCCGTTTCACAAAGACCAAACCAGCTGATCAGGTGCAGCAACATCTATACAAGTTTAATTCAGGTGAATCTGCATCAACAGATTTCTTCATCAGATCAATGAGATCGATCATTCACTGATGGTACAGTAGATTAATTGTGTTCACCATCCCTCACACTAAACGAACAACATGTTGATGGAGGATTATGAGGAATTAAAGCCAATCAAACTCGATAAAAAAAAACTGCTGCTCAATAGCGGCTCGATTAAATAAGTAATTAGCCCAAACATACATTCTTAAACCATAATACTACATTTTATTTGCTCAAATAAACAACTTTAAATTTATAAACAAACAGTGGAAGTTAAAATAACGAGTGAATCTGGCAGCAGATTAATTCATGTCACTCTTTTCTGATCCACAACTTATTTATCCAGAACAAACATGAACAACAGATTATAAATAAGAACATTTACAGTTTCTGGGAAGTATGGGGTTAAAATGTTGACAACAATGTGCAAATAATTATACTAATAACTTAGAAAATCCTTCATTAGTTTTACCTACAGTTAACTTCCTGTTTGAGTTGTGATGCTTTTGTTTTGAAGGGACAATTTCTTATTATAACTGTTGGTGTAAAAGCAGCTTAATGACAATTAAAAAGACAAAATATAAATTATAATGGAGCTTATAAGATTGTAGCCACCTGGATGAAGACAAAAGGTTTATTAATAATGTAACTAAGTATTTGTTTTAAATATTGTCCTTTAATTCTGCATTGCATTAACAAAACTAAAGTTAATTTCCATTGTACATATTATTTTAAGTGACATTAAAATTCATCAGTAAAGTTTGTTATAACTAATTTGGCTGGACTTGATTACAAAACCTGAGTTTCTTTATGACCCATTTCTCTAATCCCCTAAAAACTGCAACGGTCTATTAAAGGCCTTTATGTCAAACTTAGAACAGAGAAACCCAAAGAACAGGAAGAAATCCACACTGATGCTAAATTGATAATATATTCTAACATCATGATGTTACAACAATATTAGACTGAAAACCAAAATTAATTAATGCAGCGTAATAAAAAAGACAAAAGAAAACAAAACTCATCAGGTTTTCATCGCTGACTGAACAGATGAAGCTCCAGGATTAATCCAGATGTTAGCCTGGTCTGGAGCAGCTAGCTTCACAGAATAAATCGCCATGGCAACGTACACGTTTCCTGTGTTGTGAAACTGAATCGAGGTTTAATTAAACCAGAATATCCAGAAAATTATGGCTTAATCCAAGATCCTGGTTTTGTGAAAAATCCTCTGGATATTTATAATTAATGAAACATAAAGTTTCAACCAGAGTTATAAAAGTTTTGGGCTTTAAATTTAGTTTAGTTTTGTTTGTTCAATTCAGTTTTAATTTGTTTCTAAAGTGTTTGCTAGTTTTTACTAGTTAATAGATTTTTTTATACGTTTAGTGAATTTTTCAGTACAGAATTCAAAAGGAAAAATTATTATATTCTGATTATGTAAACATAAATTAGGTAATGAAATCTCAGCAGAAAATACCAGGAAATGAAAATATTAGATTTAAAATAATCAGTAACAGTTTGATTGCATCATTTCCTCACTGAGTCGTTTCCAGCAGCAGATAGAAAGACCAGAGCTGCACAAACATCAGAAACTGGATCCAAATGAAGCAACATGCAGCCTGGAAACGGCTGAACTGAAACATGGTTCATATTTCAGGATGAAAATGAATCAGAGAAAAATGATCAACTTTAAAAACTGAATCAAGTTCAGATCAAAACTCCACGAAGCCTCGAAATGGAGCCGAGTTACAATTTCATCTTCATCCATCCAAAGAGAAAAACATCAGATACAAAATGACAGACAGGAGGAAATAAACAGGATGGAAACCATTCAGGTCAAAGGTCATCATGATCCAGTCAGAGTCTCTTTAGACTCAAACTGCTGCAGCTTCTGAGGATCAGCAGGAAACGGAGACGATTCTCTTCTTTACAGAGATCACCACCTGCAGAGAGAAGAAAGAATCAGAGATCAGATCAGTGAGTTTCCAGCTTCTCTCCAGCAGCAGCAGTCAGTGACGCAGCACATCCAGTAGAAAGAGCAGCAGGGCCTTCAGTCGTGTTCAGAGCAGCTTCCTCTCTGCTCTCATCTTAACGTGTTGCAGTGAACACACTGAGCTCCAAGCTCACACACCTACACACACTTTCAGCATCCAGTCTGCTTCCTCTGCAGGTTCCACTCAAGTCCACAGTGGAAACAAACTGCTGAGAGCCTGAAGGTTCACTGCTGCTCCAACACTGGAGGGATGGATTTGCTGCTGCTGCATTTAGACACAAACTGCTGCTGATGAACAAACATCTGCTGCTGGACATCAGCTGACTGAGCAGCATGGAGGCTGTCTGTCCCTGAACACATCTGGATGAGACTGAGGACAGGAGGACACATGTCCACATGTGAGGACTGGACTGGAGCAGGAAGAGCAGCTGCTGACTAAATGAATGATGGTTTGTGAAACCAGAGTTTCCAGTGGTTTCCAGGCTGCAGTCAGACTGATCTCAGAGCTGTGACCAACATCAACCTGATCAGCTGTTTCCTGTTGAACTGAGAGAACAAACAGATCTGAGATCAGATCTGCTGCTGCCACAGTTTGATGAATGAGGACCACTGTCTCTAGACATGCTGGACGGCTGGACGCTGGAGTCCAGCTGGACGTCCTGGAGACATGGACACAGCAACACAAACACAGGAACACAGCAAGCTGCTGCTGCTCTGATTGGCTGATTGCTGTCTCTGTGTCCAATCAGGAAGCCTGAACCACTGAGAAGCTGCAGCTTTACTGGGAACACTGGAGCTTTGATGGGAACTGGTTTAGTTCAACATGCTGACAGCAGCTGGACTCACTGATAACATTTACTTACTGAACATCCTTTACAAAATGTTTCAGCTGCTGAACATCTGAATTTTCCAGGTCGTTGAGTCTCAGGTCCAGATGAGTCAGATGTTGGTTGGACTTCAGAGCTGAGGCCAGAGAAGAACAGCTGATCTCTGACAACCTGCATCTCCACAATCTGAATAAAGAATAAAAGATGTGAGCTGAAGCAACAGGATGCAGGTTAAAACTGAAATATGATCAAATTAATGATAAAAATGTAGAAAATTAATTTGACTGAATGTAAAAGAAACATGATGAACTGATGTTTAATATCTGATCCAGTAAAACTGGTTTATAGAGTCCAAACCAGCAGAACCAGAACATGTTATTATGACGTGTTGTTAGAATATTTCAGTCGGGCCTTCAGTGGTTCTGGTCGGGAATTAAAATGGACTTTCAGAACCAAAGTGAGACATTAGAGCTGTTAATGAAGCTGCAGTGATTTAATGAAGCAGCTCATTTCCACAGTGACAGAAACCTGCTATTGAGAGGAACTGACTGATTTATCTGGAGGATCAACAGCTGCAATAATTACACTTCACTCATTCATAAACACATGAACACATGAGTGGAAACTGAACTGACTGATTTATCTGAGGATCAATAACCCAGTTTGATTATAAATTCCTGCTTCAAACCAAATGTTGACTTTTGTCTGTTTGAATTAAATCAGTTTATTGTTATTTTGCTCTTTTTCCATTTACTTCATTCTGACTGTATGATTATCTTATTATTTTAATCAGGTCTGTTGTATTGATGTTTATCTCCTATTGATGGTTTATTGGTTGATTATTGGATCATGTGATGCTGCTTCATGTCTCCTTTGTCCTGTTTAAAGTTGTCTAGAAATAAAGCTGCTCTGCTATCAGCTTCCCTCCGTCGTCCATCCAGCTCCTTCTGCCAACGTCACAACTTCCTGCTACATCTGTCACAAACTCACAGGATTCCTGCTGCTTCACCTCAGACACTGGAGATGAGGAACAACCCAGGAAAGGAGGGAATACTTTGTTTACCTCACATTTATTCACAGCTGGGAAAATATTTACATATTATTTCAGATAATTTATTAAATTGATGCTGCTGTATTAAAATGTAACTGTTTCTGTTGGGCTGAGCTCTAATATTTCAGTTCAGATTCATTTTAAATGTCAAACTGATTCCTGATGTTTCTACATCTGTTCATCTTTACAGGTTAATAAAGTTTGTGGTTTTATCAATGATGGTTTATTGATCATTTATGATCAGAAGGTCAGAGATGTGGATGAACATCATTATTTAGTGAATTCAGCCTCAGTCTGTCTTGGACAGAAAGACATTTTATCAGATTTTATATCTGATTGTTTGTAGATATTAAGACATTTAATGATCCTAATATCAGAGTTTTATCAGCCTTCAGTCTCCAATCTGACCTTTGACCTTCTCTCTGCAGGTGTGGTTGGTGTCTGTGAAATGAACGCTGTGATTGGTTGGATGTGATGGTGGGAGGAGGAACTGCTGGTGCTTTTATAAAACACAGAAACTTTAACTGGACCAAACCATAGAAGAAGAAAGCAGACTTTACCATGAAGATCCTCAGAGTGGATCAGTAGAATATCAGCATCTGTCTGCAGTTTAGTGGCAACACAACTTTCACACCACAAACATCAGATCCAGAATAAAACATGGTTTCTTACATTAATCGTTGTATTCTGCATTCAGGATCCTGTAGAAAACCACAGAGCTCCTTCACTCCAGAATCTTTCAGGTTGTTTCCACTCAGGTCCAGTTCAGTCAGATGTTGGTTGGACTTCAGAGCTGAGGCCAGAGAAGAACAGCTGATCTCTGACAACCTGCAGCTCATCAATCTGAATAAAGAATAAAAGATGTGAGCTGAAGCAACAGGATGCAGGTTAAAACTGAAATATGAACAAATTAATAATAAAAATGTAGAAAATTAATTTGACTGAATGTAAAAGAAACATGATGAACTGATGTTTAATATCTGATCCAGTAAAACTGGTTTATAGAGTCCAAACCAGCAGAACCAGAACATGTTATTATGACGTGTTGTTAGAATATTTCAGTCGGGCCTTCAGTGGTTCTGGTCGGGAATTAAAATGGACTTTAAATATTAAAATAGTTCCATATCAGAGTCAAAGTGAAGGTTGGTTTATCTCAGGTATCTGGTAGAAACCTATGACCCTGTTGATCCACCAGGTGGCGCTGCTCTGCTGGTGATCAGGTTCTCAGCTCTTTGTTCTAAAGTCAAAGTATTTACTGAACTATGGGGACAGTAAATACTTGGAGAACTTGTTCTGGTTCGGTCCAGACCAGGGATCTTCAGCTCCAGGCCTCGATGGCCGGCGTCCTGCAACCTTCAACCCCTGTGTCCCTCATGAGGTCAAAGTTCAGCAGGACTCTGGAGAACCTGACTGCGTCCTGAGGGACAATTCATCACTTCATTCAGGTGTTGAAGCAGAAACATCTAAAGGCTGCAGGACACCGAACCTGGAGGCCTGGATTTGAAGAGTCCTGGTCTAGAAGCTGCTATGCTGCCTTCTGGCTGCCTGCATGTTGCCATGACAACAGCTCAGCCAATCACCAACAAGCAGACGTTGTGGTCCATCTACCTGCTGACATCCCAGCAGAGGATGGACAGCAGAGACAGAGGACAGCTGGAGACGAGGACCAGATGTTTGGTGCAGTGAGACACAGGCCTCCTTTACCACTGATCACATCTGATCATTATTGATCAATTCTGATCAGATCTGATCATCAGAAACACTATGGAGGTAGGCCTGTCATGATAACACATTTTGCTGAGCGATTGTCTAAAAAAATAATTGCAATAAATGATAATATTGTTTCAAGACCTTTTGACACTGATTTAATGGGAATGATTAATAATGCACGCTATTTCCTGCCATAGATAGATACACTTTATTTTCAAAAGAACACATAACACTGGAACTGATAAACTAAATAAACAAAACAACCAAAAACAAAAATAAAATGGATTCTCAGTCTCCATGAACAAAAAAAACGTACTTGAATAAAAACTAAACATAAAGATAAAGTGGAAATAAATACTGCATTCAACCAAAAGAGTGCAGATTATGAAGTCTGTATACTATATTGCCCTTCAGTAATCACTAGACAGCACTAGAAAGCTCTGTAATATATTAGAGAGTTTTGGTTTAACACAACATGTCAAACAAGCAACACACACTCATAGACACACACTGGACCTGGTTATCAGTAAGGGTGTGAATATTTCCAGTGTCTCTGTAACTGATGTCGTCTGTCGGATCACTTTGCTGTTATCTTTGAATGTTCTTTATCCATTAACCCACGTGGACAAAAAGCTACTATCACAAAACGTACTTTCACAGAAAACACAGCAGAAACATTTAATCAAATCTACTCTTCTTCCTCACCCTTAAGCTATAATGACATAGATAAGTTGGTAGATGACTTTCAGTCTAAACTTTCAGATATCATTGATTACATTGCCCCCATTAAAGTGAAGGTTGTGTCTGGTAGGAAGAAATCTCCATGGAGAAATGCACAAAGTTCAATCTGCAAGACAACTCTGCCGTAGGGACGAACGGAAATGGCGTAAAACTCAACTGCACGTTTATTATGACATCTACAAGGAAAGACTACGTAACTATCACTCACCACTAACACATGCAAGAGAGGCTTTCTTTGCGGATGTCATAAACAGAGAAGAACAGCTGATCTCTGACAACCTGCAGCTCATCAATCTGAATAAAGAATAAAAGATGTGAGCTGAAGCAACAGGATGCAGCTGTTAATGCTCGAGCATTAACAACGCTCGAGCTCTATTTTCTATTTGCTCACAAACCCTCCTATGACGTCACCACCTGAACTTCAATCTAATGCCGCCTGCAACAAGTTTTCCAGTTTCTTTTCAGAGAAAATTCAAAAGATCAGAGGATTAATCTGCTCATCCACTCCAAAACCAGTACCAATGCTGTGCCCAAACAAAAGAAATGCAGGAAAAATGACCCAATTTCAAAACTTCATTAACAAAACCCTAGAAGAAATTATAAGTCAGTGAAGCTCCAGTTCCTGCTGTCTGGATGTCCTACCCACACATTTCTTTAAGAAAGTTCTGCCTGTCGTTGCTAATGATCTGATCCAAATAGTAACTCATCACTCTCTTCAGGTGTTTTCCCCCAGGCTTTGAAAACAGCAGTTATTAAACCACTGATAAAAGAGAACAATCTAGACAAATCACTACTGCAGAATTACAGGCCGACCTCTGACCTCTGATTCATCAGCAAAGTTATTGAAAAAGCAGTTTTTAAACAATTAAATAACTTCCTAACAACAATGAATTGCTTTAACTCCTTCCAGTCTGGTTTTCGTGCTCACCACAGCACGGAGACGACCTAGTCAAAGTGTACAATGAAATCCATATAAATACAGACTGTGGGAGAACCACAGTGCTGGTTCTGTTGGACTTCAGTGTTGACCATGACATTTTACTGAATCGACTGCAGAGTTGGGTCGGACTCTCCGGTCCAGTCCTCCACTGGTTTGAATCTTACATAAAGAACAGGGATTTCTTTGTTTCAGTCGGAAACTTCTCATCAGAGAGGTCAAAGGTCACATGTGGGGAACCCCAAGGTTCAATCCTAGGACCCCTCCTATTCAATATTTATATGCTCCCACTGGCTCAGGTTATAGCAGGAAATAAGATCAGCTACCATAACTACGCGGATGATACACAGCTCTACATCACGATGTCACCAGGTGACCTTTGACCCCATCCAATCACTGAATAGGTGCTTAGAACAGATAAATGTGTGGATGAGCCAAAACTTTCTCCAGCTGAACAGACACAAAACTGAAGTTATTGTCTTTGAACCTAAAGAGGAGCGAACTAGAGTCAATGCGCAGCTTCAGTTATTAAAACTGAAAACCAGCAATCAGCCCGAACCCTGGGAGTAGTGATGGACTCTGACCTGAACATTCAGAGCCACATTAAGACAGTCACAAAGTCGGCCTTCTATCACCTGAAGAACATCTCCAGGATTAGAGGACTGATGTCTCAGCACCATCTAGAGAAACTCATCCATGCATTTATCTTTAGTCGCATTGATTACTGCAACAGCGTCTTCACAGGTCTGACTAACAAATCAATCAAACAGCTGCAGCTGATCCAGAAGCTGCTGCTGTTCTCACTAAAACCAGGAAGATAGAGCACATAACACCAGTTTTAAAGTCCCTACACTGGCTGCCTGTAGCTCAGAGAATAGACTTTAAAATACTGTTGTTAGTTTATAAATCACTGAATGGTTTAGCACCACAATACATTAAAGATCTGTTATTGCTGTACCAACCGTCTAGACCCCTCAGATCTTCTGGTTCTGGTTCTGCTCTGCATCCCCAGAACCAGAACCAAACGAGGAGAAGCAGCTTTCAGTTTCTATGCACCACAAATTTGGAACAAACTTCCAGAAAACTGGAAAACAGCTGAAACACTGAGAGCCTTTAAATCTCAACTTAAAACCCACCTGGTTAGAGTTGCTTATGGCTAAATTAGGATTACAGTGGGTTTTGATGTCTTCGATGTTTTTAATGTTTTTATCTTTAGTTTTTATCTATTTATTAAGTTCTTTTTATTTCTCTTTCTCACTGTCTACGTTTTAATGATGTAAAGTCCCCTGGAAAACATCCCAGTTAAACGACGTTTAACAAAATTTCTACAGGGTTTAGAGTCCCAGTTGACAGCGTTTCAACTAAAAACCTGGAGGTTGGAGTCCTTGTCAAACGGTGTTTTGACTTAAGTCCCAGAGGGTTAGAGTCCCAGTTAAACGACATTTAACTGAAGTCCTAAAAGGGGGTGCGGGTTTTAATGTTTTTATCTTTTTTAATCTTTTTCAAAATCTCTTTGTCTCACCGTTTATTCAATGTCACATGCTGTTTTTATTTTAATTATGTAAAGCACTTTGAAATGCCTTGCTGCTGAAATGTGTTATACAAATAAAATTTGATTGATTGATTGATTGATTGATTGATTGATTTATTGATTGATTGATTATGATTTTCATTCAGTCAGGACTTTACACTGCCTGTAGTCACATGCATCACAGGTAGATTCTAGTAAAGCATTGATTAATGCCTGATATTAAAATTAGTTAACTGAACTTGTAGCCATTATTTTGGGCTACAAGTCCAAAATAATGGCTGTGTGGCTGGACACCACACGGCACGATCGAACCCGATCAAAGCATTATACCTAGGATTTCTGTCGGCTAATGTGTGGTCCCTCAGGTTTTGAAAATGGGCCGACAACTCGTGTCGTGTGCGCTGGACATTACACTAAGGAAATGAGGAAGGGAGGGTCAGTGGAGAGCACTGGAGTTGAGCCTTTTTTCATTCAGTGTCATCAACAGAAAGGGGGGGGGGGGGCAGAAAGAGACGATAAAGCCAATAATTAAAATGAGGTTGATAGGTTTAATTTATCATGCGATTAATTGATTTATCATTTATCACGACAGGCCTAGATGGCTTTTCTCTGAATCAGCTCTAAAGTTTCTGATCAGTGACCTGATGAAGCGTCTCTGAGGCTCCAACCGACTGACAGACTGAAGAGACGGTTCTTCTCTGACCCGGTCCAACAGAACCACAGCTTCAGGACAAAGCTGAGCTGGAGGAACCGGCTGCTGCTGGCAGTTTTTATTCATGTTATAGTTTCTGTTTATGAAACATAACTGGTCTGGTCCTGGTTCTGGTTTTACTCTGGAGGAACTTTTCTTTATTAACGTGAAGAAGAAAAGAGAAATAAATCAATCTGATCATCTGAATCTTTTCAGAACAAACTGAAACATCTCCATCATTAATTATCATCATTTCACTTATTTTTGTTCATCAGTCCAAAACATTTTAAAGTGAAAAATAAAGATCAATTTTCTCAAAGTCTGAAAAAAGAAAATAATTTATTTACAAAGCAAAAGATTTTATAAATTATATTCTGACATTTAGAGCAGATTGTTTTTAAAGAAAACAGAATAAATGAAGATAAATAAATATTAAAGTATAAATAAAAGATTTTATAGGATAAATAGAGAAAACAAACCTCAGACTCTTCACTTTACTGACTGAACTCTGCAGGATCTCACACACTGGATTCAGTCCAGAGTCTGTAATGGTTTTATCTATGTAGATCTGACTTATTTCCAGTTCAGTCAGATGTTGGTTGGACTTCAGAGCTGAAGCCACAACTTCACATTCAGCCTCTCTGAGTTCACAGCCACCAAGTCTGTGATTAGAGAAGAAATAAAGTCAGTTCTGATTAAACCAGATAATCTATATGAACACATATGATAACATTGATATCATCTGATGATCATCTGGTCTTCACATCAATTTACTGAGTTTGATCATTTCATAACTAACATCCTGGTTCTGGTTCTGTTCAAAGATCCATTTAATAGAGAAGCTGAGCAACAGGTTCCAATAGTTCAGGCTTCATGTTCTCAGAACAACTGGAGGTTTTAGCGGCGGCCATCTTGGCTACCTGTTAGCAAACCTCCCTGTTTCTTCATGCTGAGCTCTGACTGCTGCAGCAACAATCTGGACCAGAAGCTCTTCATCACATGACTTTAAACAGGATTTTCATTGGAAGATGAAGGAACGGATGAAACCAGTGGAGCTGATATCCTAACAGACCCAACATGGTGGAGTGGATGGTGATGATCAGAAAATAGTTTCTATTCATCCATTTTCTAGACAAACTTCAGCTTCTAGGATCATGGCTCCTCTCTGTCTCCAGCAGCCAATGACTGAAAGGCAGGAGAAACTCTGGACAGGAGGACAATTCATCTGAGCAATCAGTGATTTTATTAGATATTAGAACCATCTGCAGTAAAACAGCAGAAGTCAGTAAATATCTTCAGGCCTCCATGTTAGGATCTGACTGCTGGATGTAAATGTGATCAAAGCTTCTTCATCTAATCCAACATCCAGATGAACTCCTGACACTAAACACGGCAACGAGTGTGCTTATACGACAGAGGGTAAAATGGTAGGAGTGGTTTTGAGTTGATCACCTGTTCAGGTTATTTTACCTTTGTTTACCTTTGTCTGTGGCTCATTACAGCTGCTGTAGTTTCTGAACGTTCAAACGACAGAATTTGACTAATTATCTCGTTCATTTGTGAGTTTAAGTTATTCACAACAAACATCAAATAGGAAAAATATATTTCATTAAGTATTTAACAAACAAATGGCTCCTACTGCAATAATTATGTGGAATTAAATTAGTTGTCTAAAATAAATATTAGTTTGGTTCTCTGGCATCTCGCTTTGAGCTCAAAGTCTGAGAGGCTTTTCCTCCATCAAACATGATATTTATTTTCATCTCTTATTTAGTAGAAATATTGATGCTGATGAGACTTTATCCAAAATAATAACCTTTTTCAACCTTTACAGCTCTGCTATTGAAAACGAGGCTCTAACATTCACAAATGACATTGAAATAAAATCCAGTCCAACATCTGGTTTGATTCCTCTGATCCTGTTGGAGGAAAAATATCCAAACTTCAGAAGATTTCAGACTGATAGGTTCTGAAATCTATCAGTCTGATAGATTTCAGACTGATAGAAATCAGTCTGAAATCTGATTTCAGACTGATTTGTATACCCGGAGGGGTATACAGAGTCCGGGTATGCACGGACTCTGCATACCCGTGCAGGGTATGCAGAGTCCCCCCGCTCCTCCTATCAGTCTGAAGTTTCTCATATTGAGGTCAAAGTTCAGATCTGCCATAACTGATTTATACCTGCTGGTTTACAAACAGCTTCTGACTGAGAAACCAGTAACCTCCTCCCAGTGTCAGAATCTCACTGAGGAAGAAACTTCATCAGGTTTTCTATCACTTCCATATGTCTGCTATAACTTTTGTATATTTGCATATACAGTTTAATTTCCAGTTTCTGTGGGTGAGTGGTAGATCTCAGCCGGCTGGTGAGAGAAAAAGTAGATCCTGGTCTCCAACAGTTTGGTCAGCTGCTCTAGAGTGATGCAGCTCATGTCTCTCCAGGTCTTTATGGACATTAACAGCTTCATAAAGGCTGCAGATGAAGAGCTGATGAGTAAAATGGTTCCAGCTCTGGAAGCAGATTCTCAGAGCTTTGGGAGGATCTGACAGAAACCAGGACTCCTCCAGAAATGATTTTTATGACAGCAGACAACAATCACTAATTTATTTATTTAACTTTTATTTCACCAGGATGATCGCCATTTCTATGCAACATTATCAGCACCGAGAGAAAGGCAAAAAATGGAGGGAGATGCACATTTTGTTGCTGGAAAATCAGGATCTATTGAGTTTCTGTCACCAAGTCAGATTATTATAAGCGACTCTGGACTTGTTTTTTCTAAAGTCGTTCGCAAATTTAATGAGTCTCTGGTTGCAGTTTTTTGGGTTTGTTTCTGAACGTGAAGTTTCTCATTTGGGTTTGGAAATAAGCAGAAACACATAATAAACCCCAGAATTTATCTGACATCCAGGTAGTTTTAGTCAGACGCTCCCTGTTCATCATTTCCCAGATGATCCGTCCTGCTGTGTCTTTGTTAATGTCAAGTTAATATATTTGCTGTGAATGACATCAAGCTTCACGTTGAGCTCCAGAAAACTGCAAACATCGAGACTAATATGAACAGCAATAAACGTGAAAACAGCCTGTAAAGTTGTGCAACTAAACGCCATTATAATCATTAATATTAAGATAAGTGTCACAAATCTGTGCAGAAGGTGATCTGAGCTGTGGAGCAGCAGGAGAAGCTCTGTGTGCTGCACTATGACAGCAAACACAGGGCTGTAACACAGAACCTGGAGGCTGGGGCAGGGAGGGGGGTGGGGGGGCTAAAATACTATTTAGTTTACAGATTATAGAGGAACACACAAAGATTACTACAGATTTTATGGTGTTGTAACCATTAAACAATCTGCCCTTCAGTTCAACCTTATAAGTGGAAACACATTGTTGATGTTACTATTATAAAATAACTTGTAATTAAGTTTTGGCAAAGCTTCATGTAACTTTCACAGGTGGTGGAGTGTTGTTGTTAGCAGCTGCTGAAAGTAACTAAAAAAGTTACTTTTAATGTAACTTAGTTACTTTTTCAAGGAGTAATCAGTAATCCGATTAAAATTACTTTTCCAAAGTCACTATGCCATCACTGATCTGGACTCACCGAGCCTTTCTGCAGTTTCTCACAGCTGGAACCAGTCTCTGTCGGCCCGATTCTGATGTGTTGTACTTCTCCAGGTCCAACTCATCCAGAACCTCTGACATCTGCAGCATGAAGGCCAGAGCTGAACACTGGATCTCTGAGAGCTTCTTCCCTGATTCCAGGAGCTGCTGGATCTCCTGAAACACTGAGAGGTCATTCATCTCCACCAGACAGTGGAAAATGTTGATGCTTCTGTCAGGAGAGATTTCATCAGAGTTCATCTCCTTCAGATTGTTGATGATTCTCTGGATGGTTTCTGGACTGATCTCTGTCTGACCCAGCAGGCCTCCTAACAGACTCTGGTTGGACTCCAGAGTGAGACCATGAAGGAAGCGGACAAACAGATCCAGGTGGCCATTTTTACTGCTGAAGGATTTATTCATGACTTTTTTCATGAAGCCCTCCAGAGATGTTTCATTACGCTCATCCAAATATGAATTATAATTAGAATAATGTTCCCTCAGGAACTTCTCCACCACCTCTGACTTCCTGCTGGTGAAACAGTGGAACATATAAACTGCAGCCAGAAACTCCTGGATGCTCAGGTGAACAAAGCAGTAAACTGGTTGCTGGAAGATCAGATTCTCTCTTTTGAAGATCTCTGTACAAACTCCTGAGTACACTGAGGCCTCTGTGACATCCAGACCACACTGCTCCAGGTCTTCTTGGTAGAACATGATGTTTCCTTTCTCCAGATGTTCAAACGCCAACCTCCCGAGCTTCAGAAGAACTTCCCTGTCAGCCTCCATCAGCTCCTGTGAACTTGTCTCATGTCCTCCATGGTACTTGTTCTTCTTCCTCTTTGTCTGGACCAGCAGGAAGTGTGAGTACATGTCAGTCATGGTCTTGGGCAGCTCTCTTCTCTGCTCTGAGGTCAACATGTTCTCCAGAACCGTAGCAGTGATCCAGCAGAAGACTGGGATTCCACACATGATGTGGAGGCTCCTGCAGGTCTGGATGTGGGAGATGATTCTGCTGGACAGCTCTTCATCACTGAACCTCCTCCTGAAGTACTCCTCCTTCTGGGCATCGGTGAAGCCTCGTACTTCTGTTGCCCTGGAAACACATGAAGGAGGGATCTGATTGGCCGCTGCAGGTCTGGTAGTTATCCAGATGAGAGCCGAGGGAAGCAGGTTCCCCCTGATGAGGTTTGTCAGCAGAACGTTGACTGATGACTTCTGTGTGACGTCAGAAACCAGCTGCCTGCTGTTGAAGTCCAGTGAAAGTCTGCTTTCATCCAGGCCATCAAAGATGAAGAGCAGTTTGCAGACAGCCAGCTGCTCTGCTGGGAGCTTCTGGAGTGTTGGATGGAAAACATGGAGCAGCGAGAGAAGACTGTGCTGCTGATCTCTGATCAGGTTCAGCTCCCTGAATGACAGCAGAACCACCACACTGACATCTTGGTTCTCCAAGCCCTCGGCCCAGTCCAGAGTGAACTTCTGCACTGAGAAGGTTTTTCCAACACCAGCGACGCCGTTGGTCAGAACCACTCTGATGGCTCCATGTTGGTCAGGGAAGGATTTAAAGATGTCATGGCAGCTGATTGGAGAGTCATGGAGGTTCTGGATCTTGGAAGCTCTCTCCAGCTGCTTCACCTCATGGTGGGTATTAACCTCTTCACTCCATCCCTCTGTGATGTAGAGATCAGTGTAGATCCTGTTGAGGAAGGTTCTACTTCCTGTTTCATCACTTCCTTCAGTCACACATTCACATCTCCTCCTCAGACTGATCTTATGTTCCTCTAGAACCTCCTGCAGAACAACATTTGCTGAAACAAAGAAGAAAAAACACAAGTAAAATAAAAACCAAACATCTGAAACAGAATATTGTCCGATTATCAAACATCACATGTCTGTCTCTGTTCAGTGATCATAGTCTGTTCTATGTCAGTATCAAATTCACAAATCAGATCAGATGAGTGAATCCTGACAGAAACACATCCATTCAATGATTGAAGCAACATGAACTCTTCTGCATCATGTCACCATGTCCTCATTTCATTTCTATCTGATCTTCTCCCACAAACAGCAGCTTCAGAAGAAAGAGAGGAAGAAAGATGTTTCCTCCCAGCATTTTTCAGCAAAAATAAAGAACATCTAGAGAAAAACCTTTAATCTGGCAGAGAAACAGCTCATTGTATCTGGCAGTGTTCATGTTAATATGGCATTTCTCTGTCAGAGAGTGGATTGGATGGTTTTAAAGAACAATAGTAGTTTGAAAATGACATGGGACAACAGATTATTAGAATTATTACAGGGTTTCCCCCAGTGTATTATAGACCTGGGGGGGGCGCCATGCTATACATGCCCCCTGCCAGGTTAAGCCTTGTGTGTTTTTGTTTTATTAGAAAGAAAATAAAGGGGCTTTTTAATAATTGTTTTTTTTCTCTCTCTTTTAATAAGCTGGAATGCAAGTGTCTCTTCTGTGTTTAGTATTTCACTGGCAGGGCAGAATTATTCCTGAAAGAAAGATGGGTTTATAGTTTTTATAGTTGATGCATTGAACAGGAAACTCAGACCAATCACTCTGCTGGTGCCTCTCCATGGTTGCTGCTTTGTGCATGCTGTCACGGCTTCATCTCTGTAGTTTACCTCAACGCGGATCGCCCATATAGGCTTACCTATGTGGACATTTGTATCAACCCCCGGTGAGGATGAGGATCCATGTTTCTTTGTAGAATTCATCAAGGTAGGAGTCAAGTTTAAATCCACTGTGTTTGCTCTGCTTGGGCCACTCAATGTGAACTGCAAATGTCCTCATTGAGCAGCACTCAGTGTTCACAGGTAAACATTTAGAGGTGAGCGAGCAGCGAGAATATTTCTTTATGAACAAAGTATTATGTCCGACATGTGTGTTTACGTCTCAACATGCTGACTCTGTCTGCGTGGATAAAGTTTGAGATCCCGGTTAGCCGTGGTGTTAATGGACGGATGGTTCAGCCCATGGAGATAAAGGTAGTTTTTTTTATATAGCACATTTTCAGCAACAGGGCTATACAACGTACTTGACATGAATTAAAAGGAAATACAAACAAAATAACAAACCAAAGGACAGAGCAAAAAATATAGAAATCTCTGCATCTAAATAGTGAGTTCTCTACAGTTTCTTAAAAAACAAAGACGAATAAACTAGAGCCTCTGGATTCCAAGTTTGTTCTAATTCCTTTTCGGGGTTAAAAGTGAGTACTCCACAGTTTCTAACAAAGTAAAATAAGAAAGAGGAAAGGACACATTAGGGCAAATGGCAACATTCGGATATAACAAAGACATGAGTGAAGGTGGTGACATCACAGGGCCATGAAACCACGTTGCTCAGCCTCCCAGCAGAAGTCTGATAAGATGTTGTTATCACGGAATGTCCTTGGGAGAGCTCAGCTCCACAGCTGCATGGATAACAGGAAGGGCTGAGGTGGGAAGGAGTGTTATGTTTACATATGTTCAAGGAGATTGGAAATATGCAGCCCTTCCAAGGCAACACGGGGAAAGCCAATTCAGAATGTCTTAGGTCGGGTAGATTATGAATTTCAGTCTCCCATAAAGTCTCACCGATAGATCTCAGTTCCCAATCATTAAAATTAGGTTGGTCGTTCCACTGAACCGAAAATAGCAACTTCTCCAAGATCGATTCTAACTCGTTAGTGAGTTTTAGAGTCCTCAGCTTTGCTGCAAGTCTCAGCAAGTCTCACATCCAACTTGTGTCTCTGTCCACACCAACAGTCTGAGTGTTTGCTAGTTCGGCCAAGTTCATCACAAATTTGTCAATAATCCAGGAATGCACAAGCTCCAAACAGCAGAAATCCTGTTATGAATAAATCCAGGGTGAATCCCGTCGGATGTGTCCTCGCAGGACAAGAGGCTTTCCTGTGCCCAGACTTCTCGTCAAGAAAATTTGATCAATTGCATTGAGAGATTGGTTGACCAGATCTATAATTTGTAGATTCGGAGTATGTGCAAAGAAAGACTCGAAAAATATAGAAAAAGAGAAAAACAGAGCAAGCAGGGAAGGCTTGGGCAGGGAGGGAGCAGAGGAAAAAATCGTCCGCCTTCACTGAGAGCAATAGAGAAAAAAACTCCTGCTTTCACGCTTGCTTAGTGACTAGTGAAGCATGCTGGTTTATTTTTTATTTTAGTTTATTTTTTAGAGGTGACACAATGCTTTGCCTTCATAAAGTCAGGTAGAGTTGATGCACAAGGACCAGAACAACTCGTCCTATAAAACTCAGGCAACCAAAACAGTTTCTGTGACGCTTATTAAAAACTCAGACCTGGAATAAAAGAGCTACTAAAGCCACATAAATTAAATCTCCCGTTCGTTTGTCCCTCTACATCCAGCAGCAGAGATGCGTTGTGCAGTGGGTCAAGCTCATAATGCAGGGCCGGTCCAATGCTTTATGAGGCCTTGAGCAGAATTTCATTTAGGGGTCCCTCTTCCCAGGTGAAAAAAGTATACTTTAGTATACTTCAAACATACTTAAATTTGTGAAAGTACACTTTAAGTATACTAATTATTAAGTGTACTACATATAAGTATATCTGAAGTATACTAAAAATACACTTGTACCAATTTCGAAATTAGTACTTTAAACACACTTAAACATAATTGTACCAAAATACACTTTTAATATTAAATAAAAGTATACTTTAAGTGAACAAAATATGAATGAATATGTATGAATTTTTAAGTGCCTTAATAATCTTTTACTATTTATTAAAATTGCATACAATAAAAAAGGATAATCATGATGTAATTTTTAAGAAAGTACCCAATCAATTTTCAGATGCGTGATGTAAAACCTTATAATCAACAGCATTAGCTCCAGTTCATACTCCAGACCAGATGGTGGCGGTATTGCAAACTTTCATTTATTTAAAAAACGCCACAACGAGAAGAAAATACTTGAACGCAGGGAAGATAACGGACGCTGTTCAAATTCTCCATTTTTACTCGCATAATATTGCCTTAAAAGTAGAAAGGGCCTTGACAATAGTTACTAATTTTGGTAAATTCAAGCTGGTGACGTCCTAGTCCGAGTTGGACGACAACACAACGGGACAGCAACCAATGGAAATGAAATGTGTCACAAAAGGAGCCCGGAGGGACGAAGGCTGCTAAGTGTTGCTAGCTGGTGGTAAGTTTGCTTATTAATTATCTTTGTTTAATTATAAACACATCGTCTTCATGATGTAAGTTTATTTTTTCACTGAGGAGCTAGCTACATTTTCAACAACAAAAACTGCTGTTACCAACACCAAGTGCTTAATAAACATGATTTGATTTAAAGATAACTGGACAGCATTTTTCTCTTCTTGTTAATCTAACATTTCTCTTTCATACATTTTATTTGTTGTTGACTTTCAGGACCCTGTAAGTGACCTGTCCAGGATGAGCCCTGCCTCTCAGAAATGTTTTTCCACCCCAGGCATCCGGTCCCAATGATCATCAGTTCTGATGACGTCACATACATGGCGAGTCCACGTCTTAAACTTGTATTATTTTTTTTATTTGCCATTTTTCTGTTCTCTTTAAATACAAATGCTTTCTCTGTTTAATTGCTCTATTGTTCTTTTTTGTAGGTTTCTGTAAGGTGCAGTGACTGGGACTGTTCTGTCGTCGATCCATTGGACAATTTTAAAATGTCGGTAATAAAACAAAATATTTGAATTACCTTGGGCATCTTGTGTAATTAATCTTTCCATGTAATTTTAGCCTAAAACAATATAAGTACTGTAGTACATGACATGTACAAAATAGGTCCGTAGGAATAAAGACTTTCACGAGTAATTAAAATTGTAGTTTATTATCAGTAGCAGGAAATCAAAAATAAAAATTAAGTGTAATTTAAATACATTACTAAATACATTACTTTAAAATATATTTGAAGCATATTAAATATATTAAATATATATTTTTAATATAATTCTGAGACAGAATTATTACACTCAAAATATAATAATTATATCAAAATATAATAATAAAGCTCTGAAATATATTTGAAAAGTATACTTTAAGTACACTTGAAGTTGTTCCAAAAAAGTACGTATAGTATACTAAAATATACTATTAGTTGTAATTTAATACTATTTAAATACTACTAAAGTATACTAAGCACAAAATTAGTTGTTCCAAAATAGTACAGTTTAAGTACATCGATTAAAGTATACTAAAGTATGTTAAAATTTAGTATACTAAAGTATACTTTTTTTCACCTGGGTTGTTGCAAACATCAGCACCACTAACAGCATTTCACCATGGATTTAGTGAAATCTGGGAGAGGCTGTTTAGTTTAAGCGACTGAGCCGTCAAATGTAATTGAAGTTTTCTAAGATGCATTAATGAACAGCTAAAACTCAAAGATTAAACTGAGACCATCAGATGGTTGCTATGGTAACAAAGCAATCTCACTATGAAGATTGTTCTTTGAACTTTTACAGAGTAAATTTCCCAGCTCATAAATATATAAGAATAGTGATCTTCATAAATGATTGTGTCACTAAAATGATTTATGTTATGAAAAAATTTATGTTTATTTCTAACAGGATTATGTATTTTAAGTTGTTTGGTTCACGTTTTGAGATTTGTGTAAAATGATTATATTTTATTTCATGTCTATTTTTTGTTGGAAGTTATCGCGAGATTTGTGTATATGTGTCACTCTAAAAAGTGTTTTTGGCTGTAGTTCATCTTATGGACTTATTTACATTAATTTAACTTAATTCTTTTGCTTTTGCTATGACAACTTACTTTTTTGTGTTCATTCAACTCAAAACTTACAAATCTTTAACCTGAAGGAACTTTTCACTTTGACTTTACTTAAAACAATTGAGTTCAACGCCAGTTTTGTATCCTAAGTCTGACCAACTCAATTTATTATGATCATCCAACTCAATTCACTAAGTTCTTCCAACTCAATTTGCTAAGTTTTTATAACTTAATTCATAAGGGGGTTTAACATGACAAATTTAAGTCATTCTTACTCAAATCATTTATTTTGTTCTAATAAACATTTAAAATCTCTTTGATTTAATTCTACAGAAAGTCAACTCAAACTTTTAAGAAGTTCCAAACTAAATTTAAATAATCTTTTTACAGTGTCATCTAAATACACAAATCTTTTCCTTAAATAACCTTTTTCACTTTGACTTTACTTGAAATAATTCAGTGTCCCATGTCTGACACAATGACTCTTACGCTTACAGGGACACATTCCCAGTAAGCGACTGTGGCTCTGTGGATAGAGCAGTCGCCTTGTAATCGGAAGGTTGACGGTTCGACTCCAGCTTCCTCCTGCTGTATGTTAATGCGTCCCCTGGGTACTAAATCCCAAGTTGCCAACCAATCTGAGCATTAAATACATGTATGAATATGTGCTTTCAGTGGTCAAAAGTGCTATTTAAGTTTATTTACCATTTTTGAAGTAAACTAAATGATTTGGGTAAGACTGACTTAACAAATTGAGTTGGGTGATTATAATATATTGAATTGGTTAAACTTAATAAATTTAGTTGGATAAACTTAATTGAATTGCTTGTTACCTACAGAAGCAATTCAATTAAGTTGGTTCAACTTTTTTCTTTTTAGAGTGTGTGTTGCGAGACTTGAATAAACAGAGAAGGAGCAGAAGCCTTGTGTCTCATGTAGCTATTAAGGTATTTTGTAATTATGTTTGTAATATTTTGTAAATTTATTGGTTATGGTGTTTTAATTACTTAATATTTTAATTTAGAGTGGACGACGAAGTATTAATCTGCTAAAGACCTCCGAAGTGGCAGGCGGCCACGAGGTAACTTTGTTAAAGCATGTGTCACCTGTCTGTCTGTAGATGTATCTATGTCTGAAGCTTTGTGTTTTATTTCTATAGTTTTCATGGCATTTAATAAGAGCCCGTCTAAATGAAGCTGTGCCAGTGTGTCACTTTGGATCTACGATGATAGTTATTTTAATTGTATTTTTATTTTTTTGTTTGTTTGTAAGATTCTATAGTTGAGGGTGTAAGTATTGTCAACAATGTTTCCTTCCCTCTTTCTGTAAAAGCAGCAGGTTGGTTTTCCCACCTTCTTGCCTCCATGCACTGCAGAAGCCAAATATATGATATATTTCCTCTTTGGTCACTAGGTGGCGCTGTAGGCTCAAGAATCTGAGTCAGGGGGCAACAGGTAGCAGGCAGGTGTTGGACTCAGAAGAACAGCAAGTTTTTTGAGCGCTGTGTGATCACTGTTGTTGTTTCCTTTTGGAGTTTCTGATTCTGTTATTCATCTAGTCAGAGTTGAATAAAGTGGTGAATTTCTGTAAAGATCCTGGGACTGACTTTTACACACCATAACAGGAACAACATTAGCTGCATAGCATGTCACTAGTGCAGAACTAGGCTGCCGAGTTCATGCATCAAAATGACCATTAGATTTAATAAGATGTTCAGTTTTAATACAATCAGCACAAAGAGATGAGAACAGAGGCACTTTAAAGTAAAACTATTTACAGCAGCTGGAAAAACACAGATTTAGTTGACAGGAAGATTTATAAAACCTTAAATGTCCAAATCCCAACTAAAGACGTTGAATTGGTCCAACAGACGACAGAAGAAGCTCTGATTGGACGTGTTCAGTCTCACCTGGAGCACAGCTGCTCTGATTGGCTGTCAGCAGTCCAGCTCCTGTTCTGGGTCTTTCTCCACACTGGGGGCACGAGGAGGGTCCAGATGGAGCAGACAGGTCCCAGTAGGACCTGATGCACCGTCTGCAGAACCAGTGACCACAGCTGGTAGAGACCGGATCCACCAGAACCTCCTGACACAAAGCACAGCAGGACGGCTGCTCCTCCTCACCAACGCTGCTCCTCTTCCTCCCTCTGTGAAGACATTTCTTCATCACTGAAATAGTTCACTAACAACAGGCTGGAGCCGTCCTGGTACCAGAAGCTGAGTCAGAACAGAACCTCAGAACATTGATGATCTCTGGTTGAAGTGTTTCATTATATCTGGTGTTCTGATGGATCTTTCTCTGGTTGTGTTTGTCCGTCTGAATCTTTATTCTGTCTGAGTAGAAAACTGTTTCCATCAGAGGCTCAGAGACCAAAATCTGATTCTGATCTGGATTCCAGTGTAGAAACATGGATCATTATTTACTGGTGGAGCTCCAGTAAACTGGATTCAGGTCCAGTTTGCTTTTATCTAAGAACTTTATAAAGAGCCTTGAACTGTGACAGAACATTATTTGGACATGTTAGCAGAGAAACAAGTTATTAAATTTGTCTTATCTTTTGCTAAATCTGACTTCATGATGATTCTTTGGACTTTTGTTCTGTTTTCACTTTGTAGTTTTATTGTCCTGGTTAATTGATTATAGTTGTAGTTTAAGATGATTTAAAAACTCAGGAATTTAAAACTGAAAGTCTTCTTGTGCCGACCCCACATCACTCTGAGACTCCTGCTGGTGAGGAAAGGCCTTTTAAAATCCAAAAGGAGATTAAAGGATTTCTCAAACATTTATGAAATAATTAAAGTAAAAATTCAGGGATGTTTTTAATGAGGGAATAAAATTATAACAGTCTGTCTGGAACTTAATGACATTTTCTGGGATTTAATATTTGGGCCATTTTGGAGATTGTTTTACTTATTAACAAAATATCAAAGTTTTATTGAACTTTATTCTCTCCCTTCTTAACTGTTATTGTTCCCACAGACACCAGGGGCCTCATGTTTAAAGCGAATGCACAAAAAATGTGCGGCACCAAATTTTACACACAAGTCGACATGTAGAAAAATGAACATGACGTGAAAATTTATGTAAATATACACAAACTTTGACCTGCTGTGAAAATGTGCAGCAGCCACACAAACTTTTTCTGTGAACATCAAACTACAAAGAGTCAAAACTCACTAAATACTGAAATATGACATTCAGTTATTTAGACCAAGAATCATCAAACCTGATGTTTGTTCATGATTTTAATATTTTATTGTTTAAACGATGAAACTGAACTGCATTTAACCTCAGACAATAAGCTAACACACACACACACACACACACACAGAAAATAAAGAAAACAGAAATAAAAGGATGTGAAAACCTCACTAGGATGTAAATAATACTTTTCCTCAGTTTTTGTCTCATAAAGATGTAACTCATCGGTCTGAATGCATCTATGCAGTAATTTCATTCTCACTAAAAATAAAACATGTTGGATCAGCAGATTAACTCCAAACAGGTTTGATTATTTCAGGTGATCAGGTGTGGAGACAATCACAGGTAAACATGATTTCTCTATTTGAATAAACGTCACTTTCCCACTCAGAGACTCTCTGACTGTCAGGATTTGGTTGTTTCTGTGTTTATTCAGGTTTCTGTTTCTATGGAGTCTCTGAGTTTCCGTTTCTCCCTTGATTAGTTTCACCTGTTTCTTGTTTCCCCTGATTGTCTCCCTGTATTTTAACCCACCTGTGTTCCTGGTTCCTGTCGGGTCCTTGTCTAATCTGTCTGGTCAAGTCATCTTCAGTTGCATTTCCAGTTGCTACCAGTTGTGAGCATTAGCCTTCTGCTCATCTGTGCTGCCTGGATTATTGTGTTTCTGGATCATTAAATCATCACTTCTTCATTTCAACCTCAGCGTTTTCCTCACCACCTCTTCACTGCACATCATGACCGACTCTCTGTCTGTCGTTATTCTGGCTGAACGTTCTGCTGCTCAAACAGCCATTTGCACTTAGATCTCTTTATTTTGTTTTTTATTTTAATTTTTAATTTCTTCTTTAAAATGTATTTATTTTTTGTGAAGTGACCTTATGTGCCCTGAAAGCACATTTTAAATAAAAAATATATAATTATTATAAATAATTATACTGCTAAAAACAAGGACATTGCCATGGTTACTGCTTCACATGGTGGCAGACTTCTGGGTATTTAATTTACATTAATATGTGTTTATGCTAATTTACATTAATATGTATTCATGGAGGCGACAGGCCGACCAGCAGCTGCTTTATTTCCTATAAATTGATTTATAAAGGAAAGGTCAGCAGGTTTGTACGTACGGTTTTATACATCCTCATTTTTTGTGCGCTGCACTTTTCTAAATTTGTCCGTGTTGGAGTGAAATCTGCTCTCTCTTTTCTACATGAGGCCCCAGACCTCAGTGGAACATGGAAGCTGCTGGAGATTCATAAAGACACAAAGGAAACTATTTAGTTTTTCCTCCAGTTTGTTCTGTTCTCTCTAAGATCAGAACTGAAACAAGAACTAAAATGATTTAAAATGATGTTTTGGTCTCCATGAATCAGTTTCTAAGCTGAAATCAAAGTTTAAATCCTGGTTGGTCTCTGCAGAGTCACAGGAATCAGTTAGAAACTGGTTTCTTACTCTGATGGTTCTGGTTCAGTACTGAAGTCTGGATTGTGATCCTTGGACCGGTCACTCCTCCTAGAGGGACAGACGGATCCTGCAGGTTCTGCTCTCAGTCTGAGGTTCTGATCTCTGAAACACAAAATATTATTCAGATCAATTACTGAGAAACTCTGAGATAAAAACATGAAGAAGATCTGAAGACAAACTGCTGCAGAGAAGCAGAAGGTTTAAAGTTCTGGATCATCAACCTGGATCACTGGTACCAGTGTTCCCAGTATATAGACTGGTCCCAGTGTTCCCAGTACATAGACTGGGCCCAGTGTTCCCAGTATATAAACTGGGCCCAGTGTTCCCAGTATATAGACTGGTCCCAGTGTTCCCAGTACATAGACTGGGCCCAGTGTTCCCAGTATATAAACTGGGCCAAGTATTCCCAGTATATAGACTGATCCCAGTGTTCCCAGTATATAGACTGATCCCAGTGCTCCCAGTATATCGACTGGGCCCAGTGTTCCCAGTATATAAACTGGTCCCAGTGTTCCCAGTATATAGACTGGTCCCAGTGTTCCCAGTATATAGGCTGGTCCCAGTGTTCCCAGTATATAGACTGATCCCAGTGCTCCCAGTATATCGACTGGGCCCAGTGTTCCCAGTATATAAACTGGTCCCAGTGTTCCCAGTATATAGACTGGTCCCAGTGTTCCCAGTATATAAACTGATCCCAGTGTTCCCAGTATATAAACTGATCCCAGTGTTCCCAGTATATAGACTGGTCCCAGTAAAGAAGTTTCCCTCTCTCAGTGGGTTTATCTCTGAATTGTTGCTCTCTAAAGTTCTGGTTGTTTCTGTTTCCATGGATCGTTTCCATCCATCTCTGACTCACTGAAGCCTCATTAAAACTCCTCTGATTGGCTGACGTTCCTCATGTCTACTCAGCTTTAAGTTGGCAGAAAAATTAAGTTTCTTTTATTTATTTGCTGAAGATAAACAAGTTAATATTAAATAAATCTGTGTGGAATCACATGAATCAGTTAGAAACTGGTTTCTTACTCTGATGGTTCTGGTTCAGTACTGAAGTCTGGAGGTTTTTTTGCAGACCAGTCACTCCTCATAGAGGGACAGACGGATCCTGCAGGTTCTGCTCTGTCCTGCTTTAGGTCCAAATCCTCCATCTTCTGGATCTCAGTGAGTCTGAAAGAGAAACCAGTACCAGTCAGTTCCCAGTGATCCAGTCAGCAGGAAGTTGATCCCATCATGTGTTCAGAGGATCAGAGGAACCTGATCCAGCAGGAACCATCTGGGTTTGAATTGTTCTCTCCTTCACTTCTTCAGGACCTTCTGATGTCTGCTGGCTGATCCAGAACCTCCTGGAGAACTTCTGACTTTATTAACAACATTTAAAACCTGAACTGGAATCATGTTCCAGGTCTGCAGAAACATCCAGAGTGAGGTCAGATGTAGTGAATGAAGGAGTGAACATTTCCTATGAAGTGGTGAAGTGTTGGTCCTGAACAGATGGGCTCAGTTAAAGCAGCGGTTCTGAAACCTTTGGGGTCCAGACCTCCGTTAGACGGGCTGCCAGTCCTCCTGCTGAGAGGCGGTTCAGTCAGAGAGGCAGGAATATGTGGAAGGAATATTTTCCAGACGGACCGACAATCAGAGAGATTCAGGATCAGGTGATCCATGGAGATCAAGAGGAGGATCTGATCTCTCAGCTTCCAGCAGATCTGTTCAGGTTTCCACTTAGAGAGACAAAGAGTTTCTCACTGCTGCAGGAGAAACAAGAAGTCCAACTGGAAAAGAAACAACTCAGAGAGGAGGAAGAGGGAAATCTGTTGAGTTTAAATCTGCTTTGACTCCACAGATCAGAGAAACTTCAGTTTCTGATGAACCCCAGACTGCAGAGGAAGGAGAGATGTGTCACATTTTAGGATTTAAATACTCAGATAAAGCAGTTTAACAGGATGGAGTGTTATGGACACACTAAGGAAACATGAACATATGAGAATAGAGTCAGAATATTACAACTTTATTCTGGTAATATTATAAATTTCTTCCAAAAATATATTATGGTTTTAATACTCTGTCATAGTTTAAAGTGTTTTTGTTCTGGTTTTTCCTACTAGGATAAAACCAGTTCTGCTCTTTAAAAGACTCATTAAGTTCTTATTTAGTTTATATTCATGATCATTAGGGTTAAATATTTCTCACATGAAATATAAATGTGTTTCCTCGTGTAACAATAATTTATGAGCAGCAACGATTCACAATAAAGTCTCATTTAAATTAATTTAATTTTATGTGTAAATACTTTCTTGATCAGCCCTTAAATTAAAATAAATCCAGTAAAGCTCGACCCCAACAAGGATCCATGACAGACGATCTTCTATCCGTCCCACCGAGAGGCGAAGCGCAGATCGATGCTCTACGGTAGGAAAATCTGACAGTGCACCACCTGTTCCAGTCCAGGTGGAGGTGGTGGAGTGTGTAGGTGGACAACATCAGACTCCTGGACATCCAGGTCACCTCGGACCCGACCTGGTCACTGAACACCTCTGTTCTGACGAGGAAGGCCCAACAAAGACTCTTCTTCCTCAGGAAGTTGCAAAGGGCGGGACTTCCTGCTCAGCGGCTCCAGAACGTCTACAGAGCCGTGATGAAGAGCATCCTCTGCCTCAGCAGGACTGGGTGGGACGACAACAACCCAGGACCAAAAGGACTTGGCCCGGGTGGTGAAAACGGCCCAGTGGGTCGTGGGATCAGGTACCGAACCTGGACCTGATATCTGCTGGCCGACTGCAGAGGAAGGCCAGTTGGTTGCTGCTGATGATCCACAAACTGTTGGTACCGTCTGGAAACGCTGCAGGTTCATAAAGTGAACAACCACTTCATGGATAAAGATGAGCTTTTTCCCCAGAGCTGAGAATCAATCTGTCCACCTTCATCCTCTCGGCCCCCTGCAGACACACCCACAGCCTCATGCTGCCCCCTAGGGGCTGATTAAGACTTTATTTATTCATCTATTGATCACTGAGGCACCACTCAAGTCATTATGTTCTAGAAACATAATAATAAAAACCTTCTGTCTTAAAACGACAAGTTATTTCTGTCCTCCGTCTCAAAATGGAGCCTGAAGAACAAAGTTAGTTTCAGTTTCTATTTCACTCAGTAACATGACTTCTGTGTTTTCATCATAACAGAAGCGTCTAAAATCGTCATTTGATTTGTGGAATAAATATTTACAGTTAATAGTTCAGATTTTAACTATAAAGTAAAAAAAACGTTCAATATTTCTATATTAAAAGGTTCTGTAGTCAGAGGAGTTCAACTACATTTCCCATGATGCTCTAGTGGCTCAACAAACCTGTTGATCAACATTGAGATCATAACGTCCAACAGGCCGCTGTCTGACAGGCGTCGACACTTAAAGTCGTTTATTTCCAGAGGAAAAGTGACAAACTTTCTCTTCAGAGCTTTAAATGACAGCAGAGCAATAAAATATCTGACATTAAACCAGTTTTACACAAACAGAGAGATTATATTTAAACAGCGGAAGTTGCTGCTCAGATTAGTTCAAACTGACTGAAAGGTTCGGTCTGTTCTGGCTTCTCTGACCCGGAAACAGAGAAAAGCCTGAAAACGGGTCAGAACCAGTTTTATATAAAGTGTGTTTACTCACTGGATCTGCTGCTGAGACGTCTGGGTCACAAAGTGGAGAACAAAACTGATAGAAAACTTTCAGTTTATGAATCAGCTGACTGTGTGTTCATGCGCAGGTGATCTGCTTGATACAGGTGAGGAGGAGGAGCTCACCTTCTGATGTGTACACTGTAAAAAGAATCTGTACAATTTAAAGTAATTTTTTTAAATACCAACAGTTACAGACTGTAACATCCAAAATATTATAATACAGTACAAAATACATGGAATTATCAAAACTTAAGAAACATAAATTTTACATAATTTTAACAGTTATTAAATATAGAAAACAGAAATGTATTGTGAAAATATTAGAAGTTGTAAAACTCATTGAAAAATACTGTAATATTTTTCAATATTTTCCTAAATATTGAAAAATATGAAGTGTTAATTATCCTAAAATTAACGGTACTAATCGGACAAAAATACTAATTTTGCTGACTTATATCTACGATGTAAAACCATAAACTAGACTGAAAAATCATTTTAGAGAAAAGAATGCTGGTATTATATTTTTATTTCTGTTTTTAATAATACATTTTATTTATAATGTCGTTTATATACCAAATTTAAATCTCAAAGGATGCATTCACACATCGGCCCTTCTGACCAACACCAGCAGGAAGGAGGTGAAGTGTCTTACCGACCCAAACGACGAGGTGGGTCGACCAGAACCGATCTGATGATCCTCCGATTCTAAATAAACAATGTTTATTTACAAGCATTGCAGCTGGAAGGAAAGAGACATTTTTACTATATGGAGAATTTAATTTTTCCAGATTCAACATTTACATTAACGTTTCTGTAGAGCCGAAGGTTCATTAGAATAATTAGCAGTTATTTAATATAGATATACAGTATTTAGATGCTTCAAATATTATTTCAGGCCTACATTAGACTGCATCAGCTCAGAGTTATTGTTAATGGCAGCAGCAGCTTTTTCAGGTTTGGTTCTCATTCATTATTAAACGACAGTTTTGTCTCAGAGCGATAAGTTTGGACAGCAGTTATCTGAACTAAAGGCTGTTTCAGTTCATTTACAGAAGGAAAACGGACCTGAAACAAAGATTCTGGTTCAACCAGCTGAAGGGAAGCAGCTTTTTAACCCAGAGGGGTCAGAGGTCATGTAGCCTCTCAGCCATTAAAGCCTCTGTTTGAGATGTGATTTCAGAACAAAGACGGCTCTAGCTTCCATGTTTGGACTGAAATGATTCTTCCAGATTAGAGCAGAAGAATAAAACCTCTTCATGACCTTCTGATGTTCAGGAACCAGAAAAACCTGGAAACTTTAAAAACTCCAGCAGAGCCGCTTTCTACAGCCAACACAGACAGTGACGTCAGTGAGGTGCAAAGTAGGAGAGGCACTGACTTAATAATCAGATTTACAAATGTAGACCACCTGCATGTTGTTGTTTATGGACAACGCTGGAGGGCAAAGAGACGATTCATCCATAGCCGCGCTGCCGCCGTAGAATAACTCTGTTAACTCAGTGAAACTTGGACATTTTCTCTGCATTTGCCAGGCGACACACAGACTCGTTGCCATAGCAACTGACAACAACACCCCTGAAAAACACTGAAATATTTCCCACCCAAAGAGCAGAACATGCCGAGGTGAAAAAAGTATACTTTAGTATATTTCAAACATACTTACATTTGTGAAAGTACATTTGTGTATACTAAGTATTAAGTGTGCTACCTATAAATATATATGAAGTATACTGAAAGTATGCTTGTACCAATTTCGAAATTATAACTTTAAACATACTTAAATATAATAGTACCAAAATACACTTTTAAGAAATATATTAAATAAAAGTATACTTTAAGTGAACAAAATATGTATTTGCTCAAGTGTAAATATACACTTGCTCAGGTGTATATTTAAGATATTTAAAATATCTGTCAAAGATATTTTGTGTATATTTTAAAATATATGCTCAAAATAGAATTTTTTTAAATTCACTTAACACTACTTTAAATTATTAATTTCACTATGTTTTAAATTACATCTCAGTGTAAATTTAAGGCTAATAAAGTATGCCTTTTTTAACTTGATGTAATGTTGTTTAAGAAACAACATTACATCATGATGTAAAACAGTAATTTTCTTTACTGTTTTCAGACATAGAAAAACAGTAAAGAAAATTAAATACTGTTTTTGTTTCACAAGTGATGTTATAAGGTGAAGTAAGGTTAGATTTTAATATTAAATCTTAAAAATGTTGATTAAAAAGTGTTGCTTAAAAATTACACATGTACTTATGGATAATCTCTAAATCTGGGCATTAAAAACAAAAGAAAAGTTAGCTTTTATATTTTTATTTGAAATAAAGATGGAATATTACATTGGATATGGCCACTAGAGGGCGCCAACAGACCTCGAGTGGTTCCTTCAGGATGAACTGAGTCTAAAGTTTCTGTTTTCAATCAATTTGATCAAATACTAATTAAAGTGCGACTTATTTAACAGTAAATCGTTGCTGCAGAGAGAAATGATCATTTTTATGTATTTTATTCGAGATTCAGGTGAAGAAAATGTAAATAATTCAATATATTATAATTATTATTCATTGTTGTTGTTACAATCACATCAATCAGAGCTTTTGCAGGTAAATTTGCCACCCAGAAACCACTTGCTGCTTTCTACTTGATTGTGCAGAAGACTCCACAAATATTGTCAGATTTTTTTTAACTTTAAACAGGAAAAATCTTTTGCTGTCAGCGAAAGAGTCTGAACTAGTACTGTTTGATCTATATTCAAGAATTATTGACAAGCTTATTATCTTGCTGAAAAGCTACAATTAGGTTATTTTTTTCTTAATTCAAGTGTATTAAAACATTTGCACTAAAAATTAGGCAACATTTTTGGTAAGATTTTGTTCTTTTGCAGTGTAAAACAGGCTAAATGTGAAAAAGTATAATGTCTCTCACCTACAAATCCAAAATGGCTGCCACTTTCTCAAAATGTAGCAATAAGCTGTTTATTCACTCATGTTTGTTAATTAAATGTTTAAAACCTCTGATGGTGAACATGTTTCAATGCTGCTAGCTTGTTATGCTAACAGTAGTTAGCTTCCCACTGAGCACAATAACTAGCATATTCTTCCTCGTCTTTACAACTGGACCATAGTGAGTCAGGTATGATGTAGCAACCAGAACTTGTTTTTGGTTTTTGGTTCATGTTGGATTCTTATGGTTTTCTGTTTTGTGTAAATAATTTTTTTGTTTATTTGTTTTGCCTGAACTCAAGTGGCAGTAGTTCTCTTTTCAAGCTCAGTTTAAAATCCTCTTATTTTTGTGAAACCCTGCACTGAAAAACCATATTTCATGTTCCAACTGATTTTATTGTCATTGTATCTTCATCAGAGAAAGGAAATACAACACTGGGTTAAAAATAATCCAGTTTTATTTAAGGTTACAAAAATAACGGATACACAATTCTTTTAGCTTATTACAAATTTAGAAAAAGATTAAATCAATTATCATATTTATTTAAGTAAACCCAAAATAAGCCACATTTAAATTTTAAACACACTAATAAAATTATTGACCAAAAGTATTTGAGAGGAAAAGGCTCAGAGATTCTCCTTTGATTTCAAACTTCTTCAGATCCCAGGACTTATAAAGGCTCAGAGATGTCAGGAGGACAGTGCAGGTGTCCCTGCAAGGAGAAAAACAAGAAGAAATGCTTGAGAAGTCATTGCAACAACCCTTTAACTGCCGCACCTAGAAAAAAACTTGTGAAAATTGTTTTATTTGCATTTCTTTTACCCTAGGGTGATCCATAAACACAATCAATATTTTTTTTTTTCAACAGACCCTGTGGTTTTGGAAATATTGATCTCTACCAAACAGTTGAGATGGTCACTTAATGGTTTAACTCTTTGACAACCACACCAAGAAAAAAACTTGTGAACATGTTTTTCCTTGCATTTCTTTTACCCTAGGGTGATTCATAAACACAATCAATATTTTTTTTCAACAGACCCTGTGGTTTTGGAAATATTGAGATGTAAGTTAATAATAAATGTAGCAAATTAAGCTAATGTAGTTGACATTTATTTCTTTAGTATAAAATCAAGTCATTTTCCTCTATTGGTGCAAATATGAAACAAGAAGTGTTATTACAGTGTTATACACTAATAATAATTATGGCATTATCTTACAAAAGAATTTTTGTGACTTTCTGAGTTGATATTAACAAATATGGTAAAATTTTAGAATAAATATGGGGAAATCATAATTTAAACTTTTCAACCATCACTAGGTTTGTACATGACCTAATAAAAATACCAATTACAGTAGATAAATTAAAATAAAATGCTAATTTATGAAGAAATAAACAACAAAAAAATGTCTGGGGTAATGGATACAGTTTATTTCTGTCAAAATGCCACAAAACACTGATTTTAATTTCAACCAAGAAAAACATTGCGTCGAACAAGGAAATATTACATTTTAATTTTTCCTATCTTCAGTCAGTGTCCGCAATCAGGTCAAAGCATGATTCATGGTGCCAGTAGTCCTCCAGTGACAGGAAATTGAAAACACCCATAAAAAGAAGGATCGCTAGGAAATGCTGTATTTCTTCAGGGCTAGTCTTGATTTTATCCCCCAGCTCTTGAGCAGAGTACAAATTGGTGTGATGTGTGATATGTTCAATCATCTCATTAGTGAAGAACATTTTGAAATACTGAAAGGGTTAGGGTAGGGTTAGGGTAAGGTTAGGGTAGGGTTAGGACCACTAGTCCCATATGTCGTGGGTTATAATGTAATTGTGCTGCGCCATGGTGGAAAATGCTGCCAAGGGTTGCGATTGAAATGTTGGACACTCTGCGGCATTTGAATGGGGAATGGGGGATCAGTTTCAGCCATTCTGGCGGATGCGCAGTGTCGTCCCAGACACACTTGGGGGAGGTCTTGTATTGGTTTTGGAAGTGTCCGGGTGTTCCGTTGTGGAGAGGGTTTCTCTGAATTCGGGGGTGCGGCCGTTTGGGCTCATTCCGGACATGTGGAGTCAGGTGAACGGGGAAGGCGTTTCCAAAGGCGGGATGGAGGTTTGGGGGGGGTCGGAGGCGATGCGGGGGGGTCACCGGAGCCGTCAGGAACGACTTTAGCCATATGGGGACATTTGGTTATTTGATGGACGGGTTTGGGTGTCGAACCGTGACCCCGTGGGTGGATGGTTGCAGCCATAAGTCGTCATGGGTTGGTGCTGCCCTATGTCTGCAAGTGTGACGGGGGCAGGGTACAACAGCGCTTCCAGTCCAGCTCTCAGTTTCACAGGAATTGTGTACGAGTTCCTCTGGCTCAACTTTTGTTTTGTTTTCTTTTTCACTCTGCCTTGACTTGTTTCCGTTTGCCCTTTGACCGGGCGGTCGGGCGACGGGATCGAGGTGTGCGGGGGGGTCACCGGAGCCATCAGGAATGACTTTAGCATATGGTGACATTTGGTTATTTGAAGGACGGGTTTGGGGTCGATCCGTGACCCCGTGGGTGGACGGTTGCAGCCATAAGTCGTCATGGTGCGGTGCTGCCCTATGTCTGCGAGTGTTTCGGGCCCCTGAAAACGGTTTTGGAGCTCAGGTCCGGGGCGGGTGGCGTTTGGGCCGGTGGGGAGGGTCGCGGGAATAAAAGGGGAGCGCTTTTGCCATCCGGAAGCCTTTGGTTAAGGAGCTATAGGCCCGCCACAAGGGAGCCGAAGGGTGTGCTGCAGGATGTCACGGGTCTGCAGGCCCAAAAGGTCAAGCTCCAGAGGTCACGGGTGGGTAGGAGGGTCCCGGGCAGGTGGCGGAGGGCTGGGTCCCCACCAAAGGGGGGGACCCAGCGGGAGGTGTTACTCTGAAGACAGTGCGTGGCGAGAACTATAGGGAACCCCAAGGGATCGTAGGGTCGGGTTCGGGGTCCCCGGAGGTCGCAGAGACGCGGGGTTCGGAGCGGTGGTCGGGCGGGTTCCCGGTTCCAAAAGCCCGGGGTCCGTCAGCGCCTGGAGCGGCCCGGTTCCGTAGAACCGGGTCGCCATAAGTCGTCATGGTGCGGTGCTGCCCTATGTCTGCGAGTGTTTTGGGCCCCTCAAAACTCTTTTGGAGCTCAGGTCCGGTGCGGGTGGCGTTTGGGCCGGTGGGGGAGGTTCCCAGGAATAAAAGGGGAGCGCTTTTGCCATCTGGAACCCTTTGGTCGGGGAGCTATAGGCCTGCCACAAGGGAGCCGAAGGGTGTGCTCCCAGATGTCGCGCGTCTGCAGGCCGAAAGGTCAAGCTCCAGGGGTCACACAGGCGGGTAGGAAGGGCACAGGCGGGGGGGTCCCGCCGCCCGGCCGCCCTCCGGGCGGTCGGGCGACGGAACCCCTTAGGTAGGGACCCAGCAGGATGCATCACTCTGAAGACAGAGCGTGGCGAGAACTTTCGGAAACCCCAAATGAGGGTGGGGTCGGGTTCTCGGTCCCCCGAGATCGCAGAGACGCGGGGTTCAGGGCAGAGGTCGGGCGGGGTCCGGGTAACGAAAGCCCAGGGTCGGGCAGCGCCTCGAGCGGCCCGGTTCCCGGAGAAGGGGGTCGCCATAAGTCGACATGGGGCGGTGCTGCCCTATGTCTGCAAGTGTGTTGGGCCCTGAAAAAATCTCTCGGAGCTTAGGTCGGGTGCGGGGGGCGTTCGGACAGGTGGGGGAGGGTCCCCGGATTTACTAAAATTGCAATTTTATTATTGCATGACACAGATAATCTACACATGCATTTGTACAAACGATTCCTGAGCACAGCTGCACATGTGGGTGCAGCATTATGTACAAACATATGGCTAGCACTAGTAGCCTCATGCCGTCATTGTATGCCACATAAAGTTTCTGCAGGCTACTGTTTTTGTATTGCTGCCACAGATGGGCAGTGTAAAGTGAAGTACAAACAGCTTTACAAAGAGCTACTATTTTCACAAAGGATGAACTCGTACTAAACTTTCTGATCAGAATATTAGCTTGTGCATAAATCATATGATGCTGCCTACGGATGTCACGATCATCCGTAGGTCAGGTCATCATTTATGTAATGTCCCAAATATTTAACTTTGTTGCATATATAGAGGACAGTACCAGATACACAGAAGTCAGGGGTTATCAGATGCTTATCTGCCCTACTTATATCATAATATTGCTCTTCTTAGCGTTATATTTGATGTCAAAATTTTAACCACAATGAAGAACTGTGAAATAAAAAAATTATAAGATGAATATAACAAACAAAACAATAAAAAAATTATAAAAACTAAAAAAAATTACCTGAACAAAATTAAATAATACTTAGCAAAATACTAAATATGTTTTATTATAAATAAAGTAATATAAAATAACTTAAAAAAATAAAACTAATTTTTAAAAATTACCTGAACAAAATTAAACTTATTTTAATTCACATTAAGCAAAATAACAGTGCTAGAAATAATAATATGTCTAAATCAGTTTTTTCATTAAAAGTTCACAACCTTTTGATCAATAATTAAAATATAAATAATTTTTCATATTTCATCCAGATCAAATTCTTAATTCAGAAATTAAAGAAAATTTAACACAAAAGAGAAAATTTTATGAATATTTTTTGTATTTTTTACCTTCAGAGTCTGAGATGAGCATCAGAGCAGCAAGGCTGAGCAGGAAGATCCAGCGGCTGGAAGAAAGAGGCGACATGATGCTGCAAACCTGGAGGAGAGGAAGACTAAACGTCTGAAACTCTGAACGTCTGAAACTCTGAACGTCTGAAACTCTGAACGTCTGAAACTCTGAACGTCTGAAACTGAACGTCTGAAACTCTGAACGTCTGAAACTCTGAACGTCTGAAACTCTGAACGTCTGAAACTGAACGTCTGAAACTCTGAACGTCTGAAACTCTGAACGTCTGAAACTCTGAACGTCTGAAACTCTGAACGTCTGAAACTCTGAACATCTGCAAGCTGCTTCGCTTCTGGAGCTGCGATGAAGGAACCAGAGGAGGACGATCTTTTATGGCAGAAAAATAGGAAGCTGTGTTGTCATGGGACACGTCTGCAGTGGAAACAACGAGTAAGAGCAGCAATGAGCAGACACACACACACACACACACACACGCACACACACACACACACACACACACACACACACACACACACACACACACCAAAAAGACCCCACACCCTCCATGCTATTGTTGGAGAGGACATAATATTGATGGAGTTGTTTTATGCGAAGGAGCTTTTGGCATCCCTCTCTGCCAATCACATAGACGTAACCTAGGACTGCTGTGGACATGTCCCACCATGTTTCTTCTTTATGTGCTGCTCCGAGTTACAGCCATTTAATGCTTTTTAAAATTCCTTTGTAAAACGTAAATGACAGGTCTGCTCAGTTAATGGGATCATCCTCTGAATTCGGTGTATTTTGTGTCTCACAGGTTTATCTCAAAGATTTTCATATAATGCAAACCACATTTTTTGAGAAAATCAAGAAATGGAAATATCCATGTGTCTTGGTCATATAACATGCACATATATTTTAAAAATTATGTTTTGAACAATTTTATGGGTTGTTGAAGTGTAGAGGTCAGACAAATGAGCATGTCCCCACTGACCAATGTTCATTTTTCACTGAATATAAAACAAAAATAACCAGTAACTGCAAGCTATTTTTATTATAAACAGTTTTTGGTATACTTTAGGTAAGGTAATTTTATTTATGTAGCATATTTTCAGCAACAAGGCAATTCAAAGTGCTTTACACTTTGAATTTACACAGGAATTAAAAGGAAATACAAACAAAATAATCCAAAGGGAAGAAAAAAGAACAAAAATAATCTAATGTTGATCACAAAAGGAGACACAGATGTTATGTGGTTTCCAGCAGAGTACAGAAGCAGGGTTGGCTGCAGAATCACAGGTGAGACAAAAAAGATATGTAAATGAAATAAAACCTGTCTTATTGTATAATTTTGTAAAATTTTCCATTTTTAATATTTGCTATATTATCATGTGCTATGTGTAACTCAGCAGGGCACAAATTTATGCCAGCCAATTCATGAACAGCTGTGGACTCAGTCTTATAACTGAAAAATACAAAGTTTTCACTGACAAGGATTCATTTTACAGTTATTGTGCTAAATAAATAAGTTATTTATTCTGTGTTTGAAATTTTTAGTCACATTTTGATTGTTACATGATTGTCATGTTGATGTTTTTGACCAGCTGTGGCAACTATGTGATAATTCTTAACAAAACATATTACTGAATTGTGAAACTGTTTTCAACGGTAGGCAGTCATTCAGCAAATAAATGCTGATGCCATAAATTAGAATATAACAAGTGACAGTGTACACACAAAAGTAAGAACTTAACTAGATTATCAACAAGACTCTAAATTATGTCCTAAATATCCGGGGAAAAGAGGTATGGAAGTGTGAGTGAGTAGGCTTACTGCAATGATGTTGATCTGTGTGTGATGAGATGTGTGATAAATTTTTGTGTGAAAGAAGTGGATGAGCAAAGTATGACAAAATGAATGAGAGTTTGAATGAGAGATGTATGATCAAATGTGGATGCCTGTGATGAGCAGCTCCAGGTTTGGCTTTATGCACCAGGAGCTTTGCTTTGTCACATTTCAGAGGTCAACAGGCTTGACTGAGCGAAACTGGTGAAAGTGGTGTCATCGTTTGGAGTTTTGTGTGTAACATGGTGGAAATGTGCATGTTTTGGCATCGCTGCATGAATAGCGGTTTTGTGGGTCCCAATGATATACCATTAAGGGTTAAACTACCCAGAGCACAGGGTCATGCAACCCAGGGACAGGCAACCCATACACACTCACACACACTCAGACAGAAGTCCACTGCCCTTCCTCCTTCTTCATCTCGGGTTGAGGAGGAGAAAAGAAGGAAAAACACAGCCTGAAAGCGGCCGACAATCTGAATTTCTGCTCCCACTCTCTTGCTTGAGAGCGTTCATTTACCTATGTTTACCACATAGGTAAATGTCGGACCACTCACCCGGTCCTCCTAAACCACCACATATGCACACAGACACACAACCATGCAGTGAAACACAAGCATGATTATCTGTACAAAGCAGTAGAATAAGTGCCAGTGAGATTATCTATGATATTGTTTCCATGTTGGTCTGTTTATCTAAATGCTGACTTTGTTCGTCATAAGTGTGTTTTACTACCATCTGTCCGATGTTGTATTATTATTTTGTTGGGGAACACCAATTTGGTGGTCAGGCCTTTCCATGGTACTATTTAATCTGAAGTGTTGTTCTCCAGCATTATGATATGCTGGAGAGGAAATATTATTTATAAAGTTGTTTTTTGCGAAGGGGCCTTTGGCATCCCTCTCGGTCATTGTGACCAGATCCCCGCCCTTCCTTGCGTGCGAAGCAAGAATTGGACTGAATATGACTTGGAAAGGATGCTGTTTGGACAGATCAGAATAACAACCTTGATTACCGTATTTTCCAGACTATAGAGCACACCATACTATAAGCCACACCTGCAAAGTTCTTTTCTAAAAACTGGAGACGTACACATACCAAGCTATAAGCCGCTGGTGTCTCCACTGCTCTCGGTTTTTCACAAGGATGCAGCAGAGGGATTGCGTCTTAATAAATCTACTATTAAGGACGCAGCCCTCCTTCTCCAACACCGAGGCATAGATTCGTTCAAGCCGAGCTTGCTGCTGCTGTGAAACGACTGAATCCCCATCACTGGTCCTGTTGTGACCCATCTTCAAACCCACAACTTTTATTTAAAAAAAATAAATAAATGTAAGGTGCATATTTGTTAAAACTGTCACCCTGCCATGAGAGTTTGATAATCTGTGAATAAAATCAAATTTCTCTGCTTCCTCCTAGCGCTGCTGACCGTCTGAAACAACCAATCAGAGCCAGGAGGCGGGTCTTAGCACTGTCAATCACCCTCATCCAACTGTTATGTTATTTTTGCTGTCTCCCGCCACCTGCCCAGGGCAAAGGGGCATCCTAGAGAGAGCTGAACTGCGGCAGCTGCTTATCTACAACTGAGAGGAAGAGGTTAGAAACACTCATGAGGAAGAAAAACGCTGCGATGCAGCGTGGTTTATTTACTACAGACAGAGAAACAGACAATTTCATCACCGTCTGTGGTTTCATACACCATCATTTTATCTTTAATATTCAAACAGCAAATAGATTAAATAAATTTAAAAGAAATTTAAACATCCATTTTGTTCAGTACTGCAGTCTTTTTAAGATTCCAATTTGGCAACATTTGTCTTTCTTAAAACATGCAGATTAAAACCGAATAGATAAATATGTTTGCTGCAGAACATAAAATATCTCAGCAATTATCACAAAACTTACACTGTTTAACAGAGATCATAGTTTATATTAAAGACTTTTAGGACTATATTTGTTCATAACAGTGACATCAAAAGTATTTTTTACAAATTTTTCTTAACCATGAAAGACTTGGACATAGAAAAATATTTTAAAAAGTTAAATATATTCATATATTTTTTTACATGTACTTGAGAGATTATGTATTTAATATTAAATATAATATAAAAATGTTTCATTTAGCATTTTGTACAACATGTATTCATGATTATCTAAATCTTTGTTTTAAAAACTGAAGAAAAGTCATGAAATAAATATCTAAGATTTCAACACTGAGTATGACCACTAGAGGGCGCCAACAAACCTCCAGCGGTTCCTTCAGGACGAACTGAGTCTAAAGTTTGTTTTCAATCAATTTGATCAAATACTAATTAAAACTCCACTTATTTAACAGTAAATCATTGCTGCAGAGAGAATTTATCATTTTTATGTAATTTGTTCCAGATTCCGGTGAAGGAAATGTAAATAATTCAATATATAATTATTATTATTGTTATTATTATTATTATTAAATGTTTCTCATGGTGTTCCACATGGTTCTATTCCTGGTTCTCTTCTGTATAATGTATATATGATTTCTTCTTATTATAACATGAACCAGCTGTATGAATCTGTTTATGCTGTCAACATAAATCCTGTAAATAATCTCCTTCAATGTCTCACTGGATGCTTTTATGTTTATCTGTAAATCCCCATCTTGGCTCAGTGGATTAAATCTGATTTATAGATAAATTTGACCTGAATCTGGTAACAAATTCAGCAGGTTTAAGTTTTAAAGACAACCTTTAACCTCCAGTAAGTTCCTCTGCGCATAGTCGGTGGAAACCAACCTGCAGCACCAGTTTGGCTCTGAAACCAGTTTGGTGGAAACTCAGAGAGGCGGAACATGATGCAACGTCCCAAAAAAGACTTGACCCGTCACTGTCGACAAATTAAACTGAACTTTAACCATCAGTGGCCAACTTGGTTACAATAATGGAATGTAAGAACAAAAATATCTCACACTTTTTAACCTTAACAGAAAAGAAAAGCGTTAATAAATGAAAGCTTCCTGTACTTTGAGGCCATTAGATTGCAAAGGTTTTCACACCTCTTAAGCATTTCCTCTTTCTGTCACTTTAAAACCTCAAACCTCGATGTAATTGTGAAGCAGAAGAAAAGCTTAGTTTTACCAAAACAAAAAGATAAATATCTGAAAAGTGTGCTGCATTTGTATTTGGCTTCTCTGAGTAAATGCTTTTAAAACCTTCCTCTGCTGTTTCCACTTCCCCAGCTGCATTTTAGATTTAAAAAAAATCTGTGAATAGTCAAGAGTTTCACTACGCCTAGTTCTGTGAAAAGAACTGAATTGGACTCATTTGCTGTTTAAAATTTATTTAGTTATTTAAAGCGGACCCACTATGTAAAATTCACATTTTGTGCATTTTTATGTTTTTATTTTGAGTATCTTCTAAAAGGAGCTCAAACACTTTAAAAAAAATAGCAACACCTAGCCGTTTTTTGACAGTAAGTTAATGTTTTTGGTGTCTTTAAAATAAGCTATGGGCACTGAGCCCTGCCTTGTTGCCTAGCAACCCCGGCTGAGTTCTGGCAGTTTGGTCAGCTGGTTTTACCGTTGTATGGCTGCTGGAAAAGACAAGTGCTTTGCTGTTGATTTGCCGTCCAGAAACCACTTTCTGCTTTCTAGTTGATTGCGCAGAGGGTTCAACTTCTGCTTTTCAAAGATTGTATAATAGTGCATCTCTTTGCAGCCATTTCCACATACGAGTGTAAACGTTGAGTTGGGGTCGTGGCCAGCAGCAGCTTATTTGGATTTAAAGAAACAGGAGGCTCTAAAACATTTTATTCTGAAAGGAGCTGAAAGTAAACTGGAATCTCATTATCTAAGAAATGTAACAAACCTGTTTTGTAGAGGCCACAGACCCATCAGAACCTGTTAAGAGAAGCATAATAGGTCACTTAGGTCAAAGAAATGTAACATAATGTCCACTGAACTGTTTTAAAACTTTATTTCCAATGAGAAAAAAAAACTATATTTCATCCTGGTACTATAATCCAACTTGATCTGTTTGAACAGTTTTCAGTTTTATTTATAATCAACTCTTTAGATCTCAATGATTTGCCATCAGTGGTTGAAAAGACACCAAAAAGTAAAACAAACCCAAACTTTAATCAATAACCAAAGAGTGGCAGAGTGAGGAGGCCCAAAATAAAAGAAATGTTTCAGTGGACGATGTTTCACTCTCCAGTAAACCCAGTTAATCTCTGCTGATAATCTGCTAACTGCAGCTTCTGCCAAAGTTTACGTTTCTTAAATTAGTGAGCATGAAGCAAAAAGCAGGAACTGTAGTGTTGGGCAATGATAGCTAAGCAAGAAAAGATGCTAAAAGTAATGAATGTGTTTGCAGAGAAATGGGTAGAAGTTGGCAGATAACAAACCACAAAGTCACCGCAGGGCTGAAATACCCTCACCAAAACTGCTGCATCACTAAGACGCATTTAAATAGTGCTGCAAATAACAAGTTATCAGATTGAAAACTTTTTTTTTTCCATGGAAATGATACATGAGGTGGTACAGAACAAAGAAATCTAAATAGAGCAGCGATAACAAACACGTACCCCGACTCAAACACAAGATGATGAAGCTTTACTTTAACTGAAGCCGAAACCACAACTGGACAAGTTAAACAGCCGAGTTTACAGCAGACAGTGCTTCAGTTTATAAAGCTCAGTTTAAGCTAAGTTTTTTATTTAAAGACATTTTTTGTGATTCCTTTTTCAGAAGCACCAATAAATAGAAAATGAAGAGGTGTGAGGGGATTTCTTTTGTGAGTATGTTTGGTTAGAGTGTGCAGTTTAATTGTGCATTTCCATTTTTAATGAGACATCAAGCTGGAAAAAGGCACTACAAAAATAAAAATTGTACATATTTTTACCTAGTTTGTGAGGCAAATATCTTAGTACACTTCAAACAAGATGAAGCTATCTTAAAAATAACTTTTCAGCAAGATATTTCAGCTTTTAAATCAATAATTCTTGAGTATAAATGTAAGAAAAGCACTAGGTCCTTTGGCATATTTTATTTTTATTTTAGTGAAAAATTCTGAACTAGTACTGTTTGATCTATATTCAAGAATTATTGATAAGCTTATAATCTTATAAGAAAAGTTACATTTAGGTTATTTTTCTCTTAATTCAAGTGTATTAAAACATTTACACTAAAAATTCGGCTGTTTTGTATTTTTGCAGTGTAAAACATGGGCTGCATGTGAAAAGTAGGATGTCTTTCACCTACAAATCCAAAATGGCTGCCACTTTCACAAAATGTAGCAATAATCTGTTATTCACTCCTGTTTGAGTCTAATTAAATGTTAAAAACCTCTTAAAACCTCTGATGGTGAACATGTTTCAATGCTGCTAGCTTGTTATGCTAACAGTAGTTAGCTTCCCACTGAGCACAATAACTAGCATATTCCTCCTCGTCTTTACAACTGGACCAAGGTGAGTCGGGTTTGATGTAGCAACCAGAACTTGTTTTTGGTTCATGTTGGATTCTTTTATGGTTTTCTGTTTTGTGTAAATAGTTTTTGGTTTTTTATTTGTTTTGCCTGAACTCAAACAGCAGTTTCTCTTTTCAAGCTCAGTTTAAAAACATTATTTTTGTGAAACCCTGCACTGAAAAACCATATTTCATGTTCCAACTGATTTTATTGTCATTGTATCTTCATCAGAGAAAGGAAATACAACACTGGGTTAAAAATAATCCAGTTTTATTTAAGGTTACAAGAATAACGGATACACAATTCTTTTAGCTTATTACAAATTTAGACAAAAATAAAATAAATTATCTTTTTTTTCTTTAAATAAATTCAAAATAAGCCACATTTAAACTTTAAATACACTAATAAAAATATTGACCAAAAGTATTTGAGTGGAAAAGGCTCAGAGATTCTCCTTTGATTTCAAACTTCTTCAGATCCCAGGACTTATAAAGGCTCAGAGATGTCAGGAGGACAGTGCAGGTGTCCCTGCAAGGAGAAAAACAAGAAGAAATGCTTGAGAAGTCATTGCAACATTAAAAAAATCAAACACAATCTGCCATTAAGATGAGATTTTTCTCTTCAGTGGCTTCTTGGCTCAAACTAAAACACTTTTGAAGATATTTTATTTTGCGCTGATGCAGCCAACACCCAAAACCCGACACTTCCCTCCGTTAGTCATGCTAACACGGTCAACGTTGCTCAACTGTGGGTCGGTTTTCTACAGCAGAGCTTTCTACGTGATCTAACACAAGAAAGGGAGAAAATGCCGAGTCACCGGTTGCCATGGTGATTCGTGCTAGGAGGAAGGAGGAAATGGAGTGAATCAAAGTGTGCCCCCTCGGCGCTCCGGGTGATTTAACAGAAAAATATAAGTGTTGCAAATATGAGTGACATATAAGGTGAAAGAAGATAAAATTACCTACATTTGAGGTAAAAGTTGTACATGTGGAGATGGAGGTGTGAGCATTAAATGAGATTAAATGTAAAAAGTTTCAGAATATTTCTGAGGTTTAGAAGCTGTTGCAGTGTGACATCATTGAATATTCTCCGGCTAAGATCAAGAAACAAATCCCCAGTTTTAAATTTTAAACGATCACGTAAAAATGGTAAAACTTATTAAAATATTATTGCAGTCAGGTGAAGTCCAATGTTTCCTGATCCATTTCAGATTTGATTGATGATTTTACGGCCGACAGAGTTGAACCTTTACACTCCCTCTTCAAAAGTTTTACGATAAATATATTTTTATTCTTTTGTGCACATTTCAGAAACAATGAGACTCATGGCACTGGAAGTGATATTTAGTGTTCATATAACAGCTTGTTATATGAACACTGTGGGTCGTTTTAATCTAAACCTCCTATATATCTCACAGAAAGTGTTTAAAAAAAGGCAAAAACTGAAGAAAATTAAACTTTAGTCTTAAATATCATATCTAGATTATTTGAGTAAATGTTAAATATTTAGTTCCTTTTCACTGAATTATGTTAATGTGACATTTTTAGCTACAAACCTTTAAATAAACCATTATGATTTCTAATATCAGTCATAATTTTTATGCCTTTATATAAATTCTTAATGTTCTTTATCATGTAAGTTAATCATAAGATAATGAAGCTTGAAAAACCCAAACTTACATCTGCAATCATCTTTTTGATCCAGTGTGCGTGTCCTTTAATGCAAATCGTTCTGCCATTTTCGGTTGTGACCCTAAAAACAGAAAAAATACATTTAAAACCAGTCGTTTTTAATAACGGGTTTAAAAGCTGAACCAGAACTAAAATCCCGTCCTGCTTACACATAGCCGTGCGTCCCGCAGTCGTTTCGTGGTCTCTGTTCGAAGCAGGTCTGGATGCTTTGTTTCCGAGGGAAGATGCAGGCCTCCCAGCAGGGCAGAGTCTGGAACGGGCCTCCTGCAACATCCAACAGACAGACAGACAGAAAGACAGGGAGAGAGACAGAGAGAAAGAGAGACAGGTAGAGAAAAAGGTCACATTAATCATCACAATATCACTTTTCTAAATTAAAACACTGTAAAAATGAAACATCTGCAACTGGAGCCGTTTCCCTGAGCGAATATCCGAACCGAAACTGTTCGTAAAGTATTCGCTAGATTTTTCTCTGTTTTTAAATAACAAGATATGATATAATTCATTTTAAATCCTGCAGCAGTTAACTTGCGGGTTAACTGATTTTTAACCTGCAAGCTAAAAATGTTATTTAATTTTAAAGTAAATTAAATTGACAGAAATAGGAAAGAATTATGAAACAAAAAATAAATATAGAAAAAAATAATTAGAAATGATCTAAAAACTAAAAAAAAAAAACAGTTTCTTTTACTTGAATTTCTTCTAGATCAAATTCATAATTCATAAACTGAAGAAAATTTAGCAAAAAAGAGAAAACTTTTGGGTATATTTTTACCTTCAGAGTCTGAGATGAGCATCAGAGCAGCCAGGCTGAGCAGGAAGATCCAGCGGCTGGAAGAAAGAGGCGACATGATGCTGCAAACCTGGAGGAGAGGAAGACTGGACGTCTGAAACTCTGAACGTCTGAAACTCTGAACGTCTGAAACTCTGAACGTCTGAAACTCTGAACGTCTGCAAGCTGCTTCGCTTCTGGAGCTGCGATGAAGGAACCAGAGGAGGACGATCTTTTATGGCAGAAAAATAGGAAGCTGTGTTGTCATGGGACACGTCTGCAGTGGAAACAACGAGTAAGAGCAGCAATGAGCACACACACACACACACACACGCACGCACACACACACACACACACACACACACACACACACACACACACACACACACACCAAAAAGACCCCACACCCTCCATGCTATGTCCATATATGATTTGGTTTGATGCAGCAGAGCTGATTGGCTGGCTACCTGTGGTTATCTGATGCGTTCAAACCACCAGAATAAAAACAGTTTGTGACATCATGACTGGTTCAGGCGGCGGCTCCATTAACAAAAGGAAACGGATATTTAAATTTTTTGTGGTGCAGCAACTGGTTCTGAGTAATGAAGCAAATCTCACAGCTGTTAAGTTTCACTTTTATTTTAAAGTTTGATCTAAAAAGTTTAATCAACCTGGAACTGAACATAAATGCAGCAGAGGATGGTTTTCAACTTAATCTGCTGGTAAAATGTCTTTATTCTGGGTTTTCTGTCCATTTCTTTTAACATTTTAAGGTTCAGATTTGCTAAATATATGAAGGGAAATTACTCAGTTAAAACAAGTCATGATGGAAGATATATTGAATATTATTTTTTTACAGTTATGGGTATAAACATTGACATTCTTGGTCTTCAGATTACTGGGGTCAGTTAATTATCTTTCTGAGAAGCTTTTCTTTTAATATATTTTTTTAGCATTTTCCACTCAAAATCTGATATTTTTAGTGATACACTCCAAAAAACCAAAATCTTACCACATCTATTTAGTCTAGTTTTTACTGCAAATGTCTTAAAATAATACAAAACTAATTTACAGCATAAGACATAAGTAAACAATTCATTAATATTAATGAAAAAGTACTATTGACAGTATAAACAAGATGTTTTTCCCATGTTGTAAGTGAAATAATATAGAAACTACACTGTAAAAAACATAAACTCTTATCAAGTATTAGGGTTTAGCTTCTAGTGTAAATATCTTAGTACACTTAATAAGACTAAACTAAGTTAAAAGTCACTTTTTACCAAGAAGTAAGAGCTTTTGTAAGTAAATTATTTACCAATATGGATTTAGAAAACCTCTAAGTACTAAAAAACTTTTTTCCCACTTTATAAGTTAAAACTAGACCAAAATACTTGGTAATATTTTGTGTTTTTGCTAAAATAATGCTGAAGCTTCAGTGACTCTAGTGTTTAATTCTTGATGGTTTAAACTTTTCCAAATTAGTTTTAAATATTTTCTGCTCAACCAGAACAAATTTCATCAGCTTTCATATCAATATTGTGTTTTTGTTGTTTCTTAGCTTGTCTGAAGGAAGAATATTTGTACATCAGGGATTTAAAAGTGTCTTAAACCTAGCTAGTTTCATCACTCAGGAAAAATTCTGATTATTTCTGAGCCACATATTTGCATAACATTCTCAAGTATTTCCCCTCAGTCACACATCTAAAACCGTCTCTGTGTGAGTTTATTAGCAGTGGAGGCTAAAAATAAGTGGCATGTTTTATTTCTGGAGCGTTTTTTCTTCTGCGTGGGAGGAAGTAACTCAGAAATGTTGGTGATTCCCTTCTCGTTTCCTAGATGACCACCACAAACACTGAGCTGCTGTTTGGTCATGTTATCTGAAGTAGTTTGGCAGATGTGAATCAGCTCATTACGGCACCATGACCTCGTAATTATCAGCATAACTGAGGGAAAAACATTCAAAACACGTCAACAAGTGATTCTGATGGCTCACTACAAACACAGGAGAGGTTGGTCCAGTCAAAGTATGGATTTAAATATGACTGAAAAGTCTTGATATGACCGTAAAACAGATTCATCACTAAAATCAGTCGATCTTGTCAAGTTTTTAGCAACCTGACTAAACAGACACACTGAGCTCATCTGGGTTTTATCAGGAGAGTAGAGCCGCCTGCTCCGGCTCTCCTCAGACGGACAGAGGCTCGGATCCCTGAAGTCCTGTCCTGCCTCCCATCCAGGCCCCTGCAGACTGAGCCGGGCCTGGGGCCAGGGCCGGGGCCGGGGCCGGCGGCCGGGCCCGGGGCCGGGCCTGGGGCCAGGGCCGGTGGCCAGGGCTGTACCACCCTCCCAGGCCTCCTGTCGCTGCGGTACATTAGCTGCCGCTCTGTCAGACTTGGTGTTTACGTTAGCTTTCTTAATTTTAAACTGAAGTGAAAAACCCTGAACCGTAACATCACATCTACATGTTCTGGTTTCCGCTGCTTCCCTCAACCTCGCAATTTTATTTTCTTAATTAAAACTTTTTCCTGACCTTATCATCTAGTTCTTGTAGTGTTAACATTTACCGTATTTTTCAGACTATAAGCCGCTACTTTTTTCCTACGCTTTGAACCATATGACTGATAGCCCGGTGCGGCTTTTCTGCGGTTCTTTCTTCAACCGCCAGGGGGCTCTTTAGCAGGAAGTGAATCATTGGAAGTCAAAATTGGAAATCAAAGAAGAACGTGCTAATTTTCTTTTACATGTTAGCAGCAGGCACGATGGAGAGATTTCTTCAAACTCATGTGATGCAATTTTCAGTTGAGTCGACCGATCTGGCACTACAAGAGGGAAATAGAGCCGCTGCACGTCATGAATGAACTATGGTTCGTTCATGCTGAACCATAGTTTCGGCATGAACGAAACTGTGGTTCGGCGTTGGAGACGGAGGGCCGCGTCCTAATAGGGCTGAGTTTTTAGGACACAGCTCTCTACTGCCCTCTGCTGCTTCCTTATGGAAAACCGAGAGCGGCGGAGATCCAGCGGCTTATATGTACGTTTCCAGTTTTTTATTTATTTGTTTGTTTGTTTTGTTTTGTTTTGTTTTGTTTTGTTTGTTTTCAAAAACAATTGTAGCTGCGGCCTATAGTATGGTTTGTTCTACAGTACGGAAAATACGGTAGTAGCAAATCACTGGGTCCCTTTTTCTTTCATATTTAATTCATATTTACATTTAAGATTTAACGTGTTTTATTGACACAACAGCTAAAACCAAAGCTAATCATCGTCAGCGAGCAGCTTTTTGTTCTCCAGCAGAAAGATGGAAATAAATCTAAGCTAAAGAATAACTGGAGCTAAAGATGAAAAGGCAGAGTAATTACCTGAAAGGGAGGCAACAACAATTACAATTCATTTAGGAAAGGGGAAGGAAACCAGTTATTAAGAGTAAAGACGTAGAAATATGTCAACAAAGCTGAAATGAAGATCAGAAAGGAAGGAGTTTATATAAAGTACAAAAGCATTAATTAAAAATATTAGTGAGGGAAACAGAATGGAAGAAATAATGATGATGAGATTAAGAGCAGGTCATATTTGTTTAAATGACTTTTTATGTCTATTGGGAGGAAAAATAATGATAAATGTGAAAGAAAATATAGATTAATTATTGATTAATTGTAAACCTAACGAGCCTGAAAGAGAGAAAAGTAGAAGGACGGGAGTTTTACTGGGAACTGAAGGAAACATGGTGGATGTTTATAGGTTTAGGAAAGCAGCATAACACTAAATTAAAAATAAAGATTAATAGATGTAACGTTGTGTTGCTGCACACTCATGAACAGTAGGTGGCGGTATGCACCTGAAAGTTGCTTTTGATCCGCCATCACAGAAAAGAAGAAGAACTAAAACACTTAATTAATCCAGAGTGTCAAACTAGTCACAATAGATAAGCATAATAAAGCAAAATCACTAAGAAATGACAGAACCAAAGTAAAACAAACACGGCTGATAATCACAGAAGAAGAAACAGAAATAAACAAAACCGACTCAACCAACCAAAGATCCCCACAGATGGAAACTTCAAAAGACTCACAAGTTTATAATCCAAAGATGATTATTGTCTCCTTGTTTCTGTCATCTGGATCAAAATGACTTAAAATGTGAGAATTAACTGTTTGCAATTTGAATTCTCGTTATTTAATCTTTTTATTTTTCTAAATGTTCTTCCTGTGGGGAACAGAAATGATTGATAAAATGAAAATCCATAAGAATGAAAGTGTATTTAGTAAAGCTGACCCTGGTTGGTCAGCCTCTTGTGATGTCATCAGATAATAGAGCTTTGGAGCGTGACGTCACTGCTCTAGTCGGAGGGGTATCAGCGCCATCTTAGGGGTCCATAGACAACAGTCTCGCAGTATAAAAAAAAACAGTCTCGCAGATTTTTTCAATCCAAGTTACTTAAAATAATTTAGCTATGGTACGAACTTGCTACGTTATTGTCTGTAATGTCCGATCACACGACTGAAACGGTAAAAGGATATAAGACGGACTTTGGTTTCACTATTATCCTGCTTGGAAACAACGTGAGGAGGCTAAGCTATCGGTGCTAACGAAAAGAAGACGAATGTCCTGGTATCAGCGGTGACACGTCTTGATATCACGTTCTCCAAAATCCCCAGATACCTACAAGTTTCCTCCAGACATTTCCTTTCTGGTGAGTGTCTAAATTTGCTTTGTTGGTTTTGTGTCATAATGTTCTATGATTTTGTCCGAGTGTTCTTACGTTCAGTTTCTGTTGTTTAGCTCGGGCTAATATTGTTTATGTAGCATAGTCCGAGTTTTGTCAGTGGACATCGAGGTTATTACATTATTGTGAAGTAAACTATTTTACTAGTGTTATCAAATTTACAGCTTTAATAGCGATGTGTTCTGATATGTCCTCTTAAAGGCAAACCGACGTATGAAATGGATGAGCTCAATCCTGACTGGGGTCCAGTGCTGAATGTGGGTCACTGAGGTAAACGCCACAACATCGGACCGACATGCGCGTCAATTAAAGAGGCGATACAGCAAAACCATCAACAGGTTACTGAGACTGATTTCATTATTTACCCCAGAAGAGATAAATAATGAAAACACAGTAGCAGAGGCAACAGAAGAGGAGCAAGTTGGAGAAGCTGAGGAGGAAGGAACCCCAGGAGAGGAGCTCAGCAAGGCTGCAGACTCTGAAGAGGAACAGGAACCATTTGTGTTGAAATACAGTTGGAAGTGGCTGTTCTCTCATTTAATAATTTAATGTATTAAACATTCATGAATCGTTTGATTCAAGCACTTCAAGTTGCATGTAAACGTGAAGAAAAGAATCACATTTTAAGTAACAATTTGATATTTAAATATTCAGGTAATAAACATACATGTAATGAGATTATATTTTTAAATAAATATTTTATGTGATTAAAGTAAACAATTATATAATCAGACATCTGTCAAGACACTGGGTTTTTGGGTTTGTTTTGCTTTTCATTTTATTAACTTTGTGTTTCAATTCACTTAAGTGGTTCATGGTATTTAGTGTAGTTAGAATAATATTATTGCTTTTCCTTGTTTGTCTGAGTCCATGTCAAGCCTTCTTTAATGACTATTCTATTTTATCCTTCTAGTTATTTCTTATTTCAGCCTCCCTGCAGGGTTTCTAGTAATGTTTATTTCTTAATTTGATCACCATAGGTTCAGTTATTGTTCCATGTCTGAGTCTGTATCTTTCTGTGTCATTCTAGTTGGGTTATTTCTTTGTTTAGATCTTCTAGTTTCTCTTGCTCTGTGTTCCTTAGTTCTTATTGTTAGATCAGCCTTGTTTCTACATCCACATAAAGTAAGTCCACTGCCTGCTGCATTTGTGTCCACCGCCACATCATGACACAAACCAGATGAAAGAGCCCATCTTTAAACTTTAAACAATAAAGGTGACAAATTTTATGAAATAGACCACACTTTGATAAATATTTGTTGTATTTAACATATTTCAGGTAAGTGAACATGTAATGACATAGATCCTGGCCTAGAATTTTATGCAATTGAACATTACGGGTAACAAGTGATGATCATCTGAGGTAATACATTTTATGAATTTTCTTTTTTTTTTTAAATATAATTCTGGTTAAAAAAGGGGTCAAAATGGAATAAAAATATGCCTAATCTATAGTTTAATAGAATAATTGTACACAGATTTTGAGTTAATAGGTTACATGACCTACAAGCTAAGAAAAATAAAACATTTTGACTGCAGAAATAGCTAAAAAATATATAAAAGGTGTTCAAATGTAATAAAGGTGAGTGTGCCTCATCTATACAATCTAGTAGAACAATTTCAAGCAGATTGAGTTAATGGGACACAATTTGGAAGCTACTGAAGAAAACATTTAATATTAAAATTATTGAATATGACTTAAAATTTTAATAGAAGATAGTGTGCCTCGTGTAATAGCATGAATGTCCACTTTTTGGTATCAGTTGGTCACAAGACAAAGCATTTATGCACAGGAGTGTTCGGAAATTGACAGCAGCAATGTGAAACTCCGAGCGCTTGTGGAGAGACTTAAGAACAGCTGGCCGAAATTAGCGTTCATAAATCGGATCAACCTTGAGCTGAACGTCTCTTACTCCGTGGAGCTCGGTTTATCCAGTATCCAACTTGAAAACAACTTTACTGCGGTTGGTAACACAATGAAAACACCGGTGTTCTGAATAGTTTGTTTTGGTCTGTGGACCCCAGACATGGCGCCGAGCGACGAAAACGTCATATCCTGTGACGTCAACTCCAAAGCTCTATACACTGAAAGTCAAAGTGTTGTTTTTTTGTTTTTTTGCTTTAAAAACTTACCCAGTTGTGTTTTTATAACATTTATTGGTGAAAAGAAAAAAACCACAACATAGTACTTTTAGCATTTATTTCTCACGTTGAGGTTTATAAAAATAACAGCTCTGCCATTACTGACACTTACACAAAAAAATCACATTTTAAGAAAAAGTCCATATCAAATAAATAAATAAATAAAATAAATTACATTTTAAAAACAGTCAGTGATGTTCAGAGAAGCTCCTCCACTGGTTCGTTCTGCAAAGTCAGGATTTATTCTGGACTGGAAATGTCAGGAGGGCAGGTTAGCTGACCCTGCAGAGAACAGAAATGAAAACATTTAGCTCAATATTGCAGTTTCCTGTTTGATTAATGAATTTTTGTAAAGATTACATCTGATCAACCCTTCAGCTGGGAGTTATATTAACTTTTGAAGGAAATTAGCGAGAATTTGTTTTTAAAATATTAATTTTTATTCCTTAAAAGCCAAATTTATTAAACAAACAACTGAAATGTTACAAACCAGATATGATTTTCCTTCCTTTTCACAGTTAAGATCAACTTTGTCTTGATCTTTCATGTTAAATCTTTTAAAATTACCTTAAAGTTTCTGGTTGAAAATGTAAAAAATGTTTATGGATATTTTTGCAGGATGCTTGTAATTTTTCCCTTGATGTAAGTGAAATAATCTTCAAGTATCTTCTAATACTAATGATTTATGATTTATTTTATTTAAAACAGAGACAATGTGATGGACTGCAGTCCCTGATCAGCTGGTAAAATATTTGAAAAGAAAAATACATAAAAACATCTGGATGCTATTCAACATATATAAAAACACCATCAAATTTACAAATTTATATTAATGAGTTATTGATGTACATCAGTCTCTGAGATATTTCCAATCCAAACTAGCAGTAAAATACTTGGTAAGATTTTGTGTTTTTGCAGTGTAGCAGTTCATGAAATTTTAATTTCTTATTTTGAGATTGTTTCGTTTGCTGAATTAATTTACTTATTGTGTTTTTCTACCAATCATGAACTTTAAACTAAAAGTTTCCACTGATAAATGATACTTTTTCTTGTTTTACAAAGAATAATGTTGTAATTTATGTGATTTTGTCGTTTTTCTTTGACGTCAGTTTTCAGATTCTCACCTTTGCCAGTTTTTGTCGGAGTTCCTCAGAGTTTGGGTCGATGCACCTCCATGTTCCTCTCTGGCTCTTGATTCTAGACGGAGCAGAGGCAGTGAGAACAGCACCAGAAACACGGAGGTCCGTTTTGTCCGCCGGTCCTACCTGAAGGCGTGCGTCTGGCAGTCCAGCCGTTTCTGTTCGTAGCACTCTCTGGTTCTGGGGAAGGTTCTGTTGGTGAGCTTCTCGCAGCAGTCCAGCTTTATGATGGGGGAGAAGGACTCCACTGAACCAGCAAACAGCAAGAGGAAACACAGCAGTCAGCCTTCAACTGTAAACATGACTGTCGCCACGGCAACGGCTCCCATCACTCCCTGCTGCTGCCGCTCTCTACTTACGACGACATTAAATAAAGTTTTGGGTTTTTCTCTTAATTCTTTTAACATTTTAAGGTTCTGATTTCCTTAAATATGTGGTGTTAATTTACTCATTTAAAATAAATCATGGTAGAAAATGAATTTAACTTTATTTTTATATAGATTTGGCTCTTTATAAACAAACTAATTTGACTTTCCTGCATCTCCAGATTACTGAGATCGGTTGACTTTCTGCAAAGCTTTTCTTTTGATATTTTAAGAACTTTTTTCACCCAAAGTCTGACATTTTTAGCAATACACTTCAAAAACTAAACCTTGCCAAGTATTTTTGATCTTCGTTTCTTCTGTAAATATATTAATATATTATTTGAAATAAGACAAAACTGAATTACAGGCAACTGTTCAGTAAGATGTAGGAGCTTGTTTTGCATCAGAAAATGTCTTAATACTAATTTAAAAAGTGCTAGATCCACTGCAGATTATTTCACTTAAAATATGGGAAAATATTTTATTACTGAAATGATCTGCATGTTGAATAAGTAGTTTTTCATCAATATTAAGGCATTATTTACTTAAAGTAAGCTGCTATGTCTTGCTGAAAAGTTACTTGTAAGTTAATTTTGTCTTATTTCAAGTGAACTAGGATATTTGCACTAAAGCTGGACCAAAGAATCAGCAAGATTTTGTGTTTTGCAGTGCAGAGAGTCATTTTATTACTCTGATCAGAAAATGTTTCAGGAATTTTTCACACTTGTCTGTTGAAGATCTTGTATAAATACTCCAAACTTTTACTTTTCCATCAAAATTGCAAAAGGAAAAAACTAAAATAAAGTAAGGAGAAATTAATCTAAAAAATAAACAACATTAGAAACCATAAAATGAAAGAAAAAGAAAATAAGCAACAAAGTAAATAAATTTATTTGATAAGAAGATTCTCATATTTCTTTCAGTTAAAACAGAAAACATCCAGTTTTTACCTTCAGACGCCGAGATGAGCATCAGAGCAGCCAGGATGAGCAGGAAGATCCAACGGCTGCAAGAAAGAGTCGACATGATGCTGCAAACCTGGAGGAGAGGAAGACTGGAAATCTGAAAGACTGCAAGTCTGCAAACTGCAATGAAGGAACCGGAGGACGACGATCTTTTATAGCAGAAAAATAGGAAGCTGGATAGTCATGAGACACATGTTCGGTGGAAATTACTGCTAACTGCAGCTGTAAGCGGACACACGCCCTAGGAATCATCCGCAGTGTCTCTGAATGTTTGGTTTGATGCAGAGCAATGTGGAAATGTGCAGAAACCCTCTGGCTTCACCAACACATCAGACAAATACGACAGGAAAAAGTTTATTTTCCTGGTTTTCTTTAGCCAAGGTAAAAGTTACACACTGCAAAAACACAAAATCTTAAGCATTTCTGGTCCAGTTTCTAGAGCAAATATCCTTTTGCACCTTTTGACTCATTTTACTCCATGAGTCTCCCTCATGGAGTAAAATGTGTTTTAGGAGGAAGCTGGAAACAAACAGGCCTTCATCTAATCAGGTCAGAGTTGAGGGGAAGTCGGCGCAGCTAAGAAAACTCCAGTGAGTCAAAGCTTTTGAAGGCTGTCAATCATTTATTTTCCACTGCAAAATGATGCACTACTGTCTGTTGGTCTTTAATAAAACCCTAATATATACCTGCAAAAACAAATATTAAGTATTTTGTGTTTTCTGGTGACAGATTTTAACATGCTTGGATAGGACAAAACTAACTTACAGGATTTTTTACAATAAGTCAAAAATTATTTTTAAAAACGTGCGACTGTTCAGGGCCAAAGCTGGACTGTTTCACTTAGACGTGTCTGTGAAGGAGTCACTCTAACTTTTCAAAGTGCTACACTGCAAAAACACAAAATCTTACCAATTATTGTTAGTTTAGTTTCTGCTGCAAATATCTATGCACTTAAAAGAAAAACTAACTTACAGGTAAGTTTTCAGCAAGAAAAAGGAGCTTTTTAAAGTCAGTAATTCCTTATTATTGATGAAAAAGTGCTGGTTCCAGTGGCAGATTATTTAATTTGTAAGATGGGAAAAATGTCTTATAAGTGAAATAATCTGCAAGTAAAAAACACAAAACCTATTTTTTTTATCAATATCAAGGAATTATTGACTGAAAACAAGCTCCTATATGTTTCTGAAAAGTTATTTGTAAGTTAGTTTTGTCTTATTTCAAATGTTTTAAAATATTTACTCTAGAAATGAGACCAATAATACTTGGTAAGATTTTGAGTTTTTACAATGAACACAGCAAAGTTTGCAGATTTAATGTAAAAAATTTGAAAGAGCTTAAGGAATGTAAATACTTTTGCAAAGATACGTGTTTTTTGGAGGATTAGTGACTGAAGGGAATCCCTAACTACCTTTGTGTCATATAAACTCAGTCTGAACAGGGACATATTCCACGTAATTCCCCTCAGCGTCACACAACCGTCTTAGTTTATTAATGTAACTACAGAGGCTTAAAATACTCGTCTGGTTTTATTCTTAGGGACTGGAAATGTGATTGTTTCATAGACGACTTAGAAACAATCAACCGTTAGTTCATCATGTTATCTGGAAAGGTTCGTCAGTATGACGATACCTCTGGTAGAAAACGGCTCACAGAATACGACGTAAGGAAAAGCTTTACAGTTAAAGTCAGTCACAACATTTAAAAACACAAAACTTATTTTTTATCACCATCCAACCTTGAATCAGACAAAACTTTCCCTTTTTTAGGTCAGTTAAGATTTTTTAAATTATTTCTCTTAAGGACACAATAATAAGAAACTGAATATTTTAGATATTTTTATACTCTCTTAAAATTCAAAAGTTAAAATACATTAGTTTAGGATTATTTGATAGAATCACCTGTTTGGGTTTCCTTCACACTGCAAAAACAAAATATTACACAAAATGTCTAGTTTCTGGTAGAAACATCTTAGTTTGATTTACAATGAAAGTTTCTGCAAGATATAGGAGATTTTTAAAGTCAGTAATTCCTTTTTATTGATGAAATAATTTTATTTCCATTGGCAGATTATTTCATTTATTACAAGACATTTTTCCCATGTTATAATGAAATACACTGCTAGTAGAAGTAGGAACTTTTCATCAATAATAAGGAATTATTTACTTAAAGCAAACTCAGATATGTTGCTGTAAAATTATAGTAAGTTAGTTTTGCCTCATTTTAATTATAATTATATTTGTTCTACAAACTGGACCAAAAGTACTTGGTAAAATTGAATATTTTTGCAGTGTGCTATATTTTGAGCAATATTTCTAGAGACGTCCTTTATTTTTAATATCTGCATGTAATTTTCCATGTTACAGAATAAAACTGAATCCTTTATATTCCTGTTCTGGTGCCTTTAAGGCTGGAGTTCTGTCTGACAGAAATGTGACGGTGAGACAGAAATTATTAGTCATGTTGCAGTTGTTGCTCTTCTCTGCCGACCAAAAGCAGAAATGATGCCAGAAAAAACAAAACAAAGGAAATGCAAAACGATTAAACACTTATTCCTCACCCAATGATCAGAAAAAATAGGTCCTCTACTGATGTGTCATACAAAGTCAGAGGATAATAAGATTTTAAAAAATCACCTCTTTGTAAATAAATTAGAAAAGTAAATTGTTTTAAATGTGATGCTGGGAGTGAAAATAATAATCAGAAAACGTCCAGTTGCTGTCCTTTTAAATCTAACGTTGCTTTTGCATCACAATAAATAAAACACTAACCAACACTGTCAGGTTTAATGATGCCACATGGCAAAGTGTAACGTTTCAATTGTTGATGACTTTGTATCTTTGTGTTTCGCTGAAATGTGCTATAAAAATAAACTCGATTTTAAAAAAAGCTCAATAACCACAAGAAAGTAGCGTATTCACTACAAGGCATCGTAGAAGAAGTAGAAGGTGTGGTGAGACAGCAGTGAGGTGTGCTGCAGGAGTCATGGAGGTCGGGATACTTCAGGAATCGTGTTTACAGTAATTCAGGCATAAACTTCTGATATTCCTGCCTGCTAGATGAAAACATTTGCAGACGATGTTGTAACCTGTAGCGAGAGAATGGAGCATGTGCAGAAAGCCAGACGTGGAATCAAACTTCCTGTCACACATGGAAAAAATAGACTGAGGTTAAAACTCAAAGAATGAGCAGTGAAGTATTTTAGTCTTTTTTGTTATTGTAATAGACTGAAGAACAGTCACTGCTGTTTGACACACTGAATGTTATTTAAAGGAGAATTATTCACGTGTGTGGAATGTAAGTCAGCATCCAGCTGCATCAGAAATAACCTGAAAACCTTATTTTCATGGTTTTTCTCATAAATTAAAGGTGGATGCTTCATGTTGTAATATTTTAACTGACTTCAATTTGTATTTTATTTCTCTTGATGTTTGATTGATTGATTGAATGACATGGTAATTCATTTTATCCTGATAAAACTCAACATTAGCGAGAAACATTGCAGATAATAGAAAGTTTTGATGCAAATTATATCCCCAAAACAATTAATTAATGCATTATATCTGCCCGAATTTCTCTCTGTTTGGAAACAAGAGTGGGCATTTATGTGTTTAATTAGAAGATGATGTGAAAGAGAAACATTCACACATACAGTAGATCTTATCAGCATGTTTGCATCATGAATACGGTAAATTTATGGAACGTGTGTCACTGTTTCTTTGAGATGAGTCAATACTCTCAAACTTTCCACCATTCAGATCAACATTTAATCAGTGATCAACTGCAAAGTTTACTAGCTGCCAGACTTTGATACCAAATGTTAAAAAATACAAAATTACATCTGAATATTAGCCTAATTTAATATCCTTGAAAGCTTTCACTAGTTAGGAAATATTAAAGACAAAAGAGGAAGAGTCCTTTTACTTATGAAATATTTAACTGTGAGTATTCAATGACCTTTAACGCCAAATTAGGAAATAAAAGTTCATTAGATCAAGAGCACCAGGGAGTCACTGAATGTTTCACAACCTTTGTCTATTGCTAAAGAGCTTGAGAAAATCTACGTGGGACTGTGACCTAAAGTATTCCACTAAAGCAATGTACACTATGTGAAGAGAAACAGTTTCAGTTGGTGTTAGCAAATTTCTAATGACTAGGCAGATGTGTAAGATACTCTTCAGGAAGTTTAGAAATAGACAATAAGTTCAAACAATTAGCTGGAATTTTAACATGGGAAGCCAAATATTTTTTACCAATCGCAGCTTAAGAATTCAGTATGGCTGCCAAATGGATAAAAAACACAAACGTTGTTTATTTTCAGTTCATAGAGACTTCATGACATCATATGTGCTCCCTTAAAAGCATTGTCATCAGCTCAGTCAGTAACCACATTTAATAAAATCAACTGGTAATGCAGTTAGACCTAATGGGGTATTCCTCATAAACTTGATTTAATATCAGGGAGTGATACGAAACACAACTTAATGGTGTTACGTTAACTCTAAACTCACTGCGTGTTAAAACAGTGGGAAATGCTAGCTGTTGTGCTAACTACTGTTAGCAACACAAGCAGGTAATATTGCATTTCTCTACATTTCATACAAGAATATTAATCTTTTTCTTGTATGTCACATTGTGTTTGCCATTTTTGTTTTAACTCTACCTTAATTATGCTATTAATCTAATCTTTGCCATATTTTATATTCATATCTATGTTATTTCTTGTTTTTGCACCCTACACAAACTTATAAGACAGTTCATTTTCATTTATAAATGTATTTCTATTCCTCTCTTTTCAATTCTGGAGCTTAAATGAGTTATTCCAAATAAAATATCTTGTTTAAAAGCTGAAAACCAAATACTTTTTCCTCTACATCAGAAATGTAGAAGAAAATGAAGGAAAAAATATTTTTATACGTTTATTTATTCATTTTTTTATTTTCCCTATGTTCCGTATTTTAAAAAAGAAACATATTTTCCCTCCCATCAACTTGATCTACAGAAATATTTAAAAAACTTAACCGTTTATTATTATATTAGTAAAATGTACCACTTCACGTGTATTCTCGCGAGATGTGGTCAATAGCGCCCCCTTGTTTGTGTGTGGAGAAGCAGCACAGCGGCTAATGATAGCAACGAACACCAACGGGGAAAATAATTTAATATTGTGTTCTCTGACACTCTTACGGTCCAGTAAAAGTTAGGAGAGGAGTTAATTTTTTTCTGTTCTTTGTTACATTTTCACTGAGACTGGAGGAATCTTTTTAATCCCGTGAACGGGGACGCGGCCTGCTTATGTAGCCGGCTTCCCGGTGCAGCTCAGGCGGCTTGCGCTGTCAGGAAAGCCCGGTGCTTCCGCTCGCTTGTTTTTCTCTGCCGCGACAGAACCGGCGAAGCTTTTTAATTATTTTTACTGCTGTTGTTTTTATACCAGGAATCTATCAATTCACCGCCCCCTCTCGCTGAGCCGTGGGTGCCGGTACTTCTCACCTAAAAAGGACCATTTAAACCCCGGAGCGGCCTGTTTTGTTTTCGAGCCGCCATGAATCTCTGCGAACAATAACACAACCATAAATAACTAGCCTGCTGCCGCCGGGGCTGCACCGCAACTGGAGGGTTTAATTAATGCATCATGCGCTACAAGCTGTGGACAACACGGGAGGAAAATGCATGTGGATAATGGATTCATATGTCGGAGCACATCACAAACCGGAGCACTTTATCATGTGAATTTCGGAGCTGCTGCGAGTTAACCGGGCGAAAGCAGCGTCAAAAGGTGGAGGAAACAGGCTCCAGTCCTGATTTAGCTGTCTTATTTTTCATGTCGTTTGGAAGCAACCGGAGCTGATGAGGATAAACCGACATTATGTGCATGGTAGGCCCTTTTAGGAGCTGCTCCTTCTCCCCCGGACCGGGACATCACGCCAAGGATGTGACTGGGAATGTGTAACCGGGATTTCTCTGCGCTCAGACTGTTATATATGTGGGATTTACCGACGGAGAACTGACCGAGGTTCCTGCCTCCATCTATGCTCTCTCCAAAGCCGCCGGACTCCCTCGACAAATATTTTTACCTCACAGAAAGCGGGAGTTGATCGGGGGTTAATTTATCTCTGTGTGGCTTCCTTCCTCTCTTTCTTTTTTCCCTTTCTTTTTCATGTGTTTTTAACGTACTGATCCACTTAAACGGACCGAGCCAGCCAGCTGAGATGAACCCGGTGAATGCGACCGCTCTCTACGTGTCGGCGAGCCGCTCAGTGCTGCAGTGCGACCCCGGAGATCCCCGGGAGCTGGCGGAGCTCTGCAAGGTTTTGCCGTTTTTCCGCCAGTCCCTGTCCTGCCTGGTCTGTGGTGAGTCCCCTGCCTCGTTTTCAACAGCTTTAATGTCTTATTTTTTGGAATAAAATAGGTTTTTTACCCCCCTCCTCTCTTCAGCTAATGTGACAGTGGGGGCGAGCTTTTAAATTTATGCTGCATTCAGGTACTGTCGGAAATATGAGAGCGTGTCATATTGGTTGGAGCTTTGCTATTTGTTCCAGCCAGAAATATATTTTTTGATAAATTTAACAGATCTAACACGTTAAGCAGTTGGATAAAATAGCATTCCGTCATATGTAGAATTGTTCTTTTTTTAATGTAGCTAATCATTTGTGCTTATTTACATAGTTTGGTTAAAAATTTATCCTCAGACTGAATGTTTTCTAGGAATTGTTATTCCATGTCTTTCACTGAAGTTGTAGTTTTAAAAAAATGAACGAGAAACACAAATAATCTATTGTCCAAGTTGCGAAGCTCTGAATTCCTAGGTGCAGTGAATGCACCATGACACACCCCCGTCTGTGTGGCGTTTTGGCAGCTGCTGCGGATGTTTACATTCAATAGACCAGCACGTCTGCTGTTCACCGCTTCTCAAGTCATATCAAATAATAAAACTAAACATTTGTTTACATTAGTTAACAGAACACTGTTTCGTCCACATAATTATTACAAATAGATGAACAAATAAAGACAATTATTGCCTAAATTATTAAAAAATATGATTTTTTTTTAATACAGATATGTTTTCTGTGTAAATAAATTTTGTTTTTGATGTGTCTAATTGATATTAAACAGAATTTGTGTTTATTTATAAATGTTCTATGTAAAAACCAACCAAATACTTAAAAAATATTATTAGAATAATAAAATAATGCTAATTATTTTAAATTTCATAGTTATTACACTAATAATAAAATCTTATTATATTACTATTGTCATAATTATTATGCTACTAAAAATAATCATAATACTACCATAATAATAATAATAGCTAATATTATTATTGAATAATAATGTATATTTTATAGTATATAATAATATGTAGCATACTGTAATATAATAATTTAGTATATAATATTATAGTCTTATTATTACTATATCTGAGAGTAGTAATTGTAATAGTAATGTATACTATTATGATTATTATGGAATATTAATAAATAGTTATAATTATTATCGATATTAAGACTTACAGTTTTAAAATGCATTTTTGTGATTTGGATAAATTTTTAGTAAAAATAAAATGTTTTTGTTACAAATCAGAGAAAACTGGTTGATTTGTTTTTGTTCAGCTGATTTTCAAAGATCTGTAAAACTTCTGCTGATCTTTGTAGTGTTTATTACAACTTTATTCTTTTTAAAGCAGTTTTTTTCATAACTTGTAAATCACCTTAATCTGCTGGAGATCTTGTTTCAGTTGAACGTTTCTTTATCTGTCCTTTACTTCTGTATCTTTTGAAAACCCAGACAGAACCTGATCAATCATCAAACCTCTTCCAGCCATTAAAATAAACTGGAGGAGAATCTAAATAACAGAACTGAAATATTTCCACCATGTTGACCGTTCAGTGCTTACAGATAACCTGCGTCTGTAAATAATGCATCAGTGTGAAAGCCGACTGAGCTGTGTGTTAAATATAGACGTTGTCGTCGGGAGGCGGCGTCGGCGGAGTGTGTGCTCACTTGTTTCTTATGAATGGACCTTCTTCCTTTCTCCCGTCTGCAGCTGCGTGCTTTAAAAGCCGGCGTTGCTAAGGAAGCTCCTCTCAGAGAGCAGCTGTCGCTCCGTCCGGCAGCGCGCTAAGCAACGCTCAGGAGGTTAAATAAGGATTTAGATTCTCCTACTGCTGTTTCTTCAGCCTGTGAAAGTGTGACTCTCCTCAGGATGAGCTGCCCTCCTGACTTACACAAAATATTCACACACGTTTACGTTTTTGATCCAGTTGTTGACTCAAGTTTGAATGGAGTTTATTGGGATTTTATGCAACAAGAATTCAGTCAATGTGAAAAACATTAATTTTTTTATTCTTGTAATAGATTCTGTATGGGAATTATGACGAGGCCATTTGAACAAATAAATACAGATTCTCTGACCTCATCTGTGGATCCAGATGAGGTCTAAAAATTACCTTAAAGGGAGCTAGTATGCACAATTCACTTGTTGCATGTTTTTATACTGATAGAAAAAAACTAAAGCACTTGACTAAAACCATCCAGGTGGTTTTTGGCAATAAGTTACTGTTTTTTGGTGCCGTTTCAAAATCTTCCTGATAGTAGAGTCTCATTCAATGGTAACTGTGCTGTTACATAGCAACCCCAGTGGAATTCCACCCGTTACCTAGCAACCACAGTGGCATTCCATCTGTTGCCTAGCAACTCAAACTGAGTTCCAGCATGGTTTGTAAGCTGGTTTCTCCACTATATGCGCTGTACAATGGCTGCTGGAAAAGACAAGAGTTTAGTTGTTGACTCACCATCCAGAAACCACTAGCTGGATTCTTGTTGATTGTGCAGGAGGTTCCAATTTTGCTTGTCAAAAATTTACTGTTGTGTAATTCCGAAAGCAGCTCAAAATGGGCAGAAGTGATGAGACTTGAATCTCATTATCTAAGAGTAATTTTGTGCAAAAAATTTAATGTTTTTTGTATAGACCATAGACCGATACTAACCTGTTCAAGGAAGCATAATAGTTCACCTTTAATTACTTTTTCGAGTATGTTGTTAATTTTTCAGTTTGTATTAACGATTAATCGAATACTTAATCAGTTGACGATTATTGACGATTATTTCAATAATAGATTAGTTACAATTAATGTGATTGATCAATTCAGCTGTACAATTTTTAGATTCTTATTAGGTAAAAAATTATTTTAAAAACTATAGTTTTCCTCCCACTTCGCAGTTATACAATAATGTGTTGATTGTCTCAAAAATCTGAATTATTTGTTTGTTGAACATTTAAGATTATTATAAATGCAAAAATGAGTCGTTTATGAAAATAAAAATAAATGATATTTAGGTGGGACTGGAATGTGTAGAATATGCATCAGCCGGCATTGGTGGTAAAGCTAACGCCGGTTAGCAGCTATCTGCTGTAACAGGTCTTTCCTGTCGTCGTTCCCAGGTAACCTGCTGCAGGACCCCATCGCTCCCACCAACTCGTCCTGCCAGCACTACGTCTGCCGCGGCTGCAAAGGTCAGAGGATGCAGCTGAAGCCGTCCTGCAGCTGGTGCAAGGACTACGCCCGCTTTGAGGAGAACCGCCAGCTCTCGCTGCTCGTCCGCTGCTACAGGAAGCTCTGCCTCTACATCACGCAGTCACCGCTGGCGCCGCACCTCGCCAGCGCCGCCAGCGACTCGCCGGACCTGCAGGCCATTCTGGAGGAGGGGCTGGCGCTGGCCGAGAGCGAGCCGGAGTCAGAGGTCATCTCTGGGTCGACGTCGTCACCGCTGCCTAGGACTGCGCCAGACGAGGCTTCGCCCCCGACGGAGGTGAAAGACGAGGAGCGGGGCGCCACGGTGAACGGGCTCCACGACTGCAACGGCCTGGTGGGCTCGGACTCGCTGCAGCCCGTCGCCGTGGAAACGGGCGGAGGTGTGGCCAAGCAGGAGGGCTTCTCGGAGGAGCTGCCGGTGTGTGTGAGCGTGGCGGCCAGTGGTGGGGCGGGGCTCTGCGACATCGGCCATTTTGGGGAGGAGCTGAAGCACGGCGGGGGGGCTCTGCTGCTCAGCGTGGAGGAAGTGCTCAGGACTCTGGAGACGGACCCCGCCGAGCCCGACTACCCCACCCTGAACGGGCCGCACCGCCTCGACCCCGCCTGCCTCGTCCTGGACAGCGGCCCCCGCCTGCCCCATCCCCACCTGTTGCCCCAGCCTTCCGCCGTCGCCCCCCACGTCCCGCCGCGCTGCCACCGCAAGCGCTCCCGCTCGGAAAGCGACAGCGAGAAGGTGCAGCCCCTCAACATCACCAGCCTCCTGCGGGGGCCCGCACTCCCCGCCCCGCAGCACCACGCCGCAGCCGCCAAACACGAGCCCAGGTTCCCCACGGCCGCACCCCACCCCCACCTGGCGCCGGTCCCCAACGGTGGCCCCCCAAAGGTCGGCAAGACGGTTCTGGTCCCCAACAAGGCCCTGAAGAAGACCATGGAGCACCACGGGCCCAACAAGAAGCCGTACGCCAAGGGCCGGCAGGGGGCCCCCAAACCGCGCACCCAGCCCCGCGACAGGGCGCCACCACACCCACACCCCCTCTCTCACCCACCGAGCCCCTCCAAGCCGCTCTACAAGAAACCTGTGGAGAAGAAAGGCTGCAAGTGCGGCAGAGCAACGCAGAATCCATCAGTGTTGACCTGCAGGGGGCAGCGTTGTCCCTGCTACTCCAACCGCAAGGTGAGACACAAACTGAGCTCTTAATATCATATATCTTATTATATTATATTATATTATATTATATTATATTATATTATATTATATTATATTGGTTTTCTTATTATTCTCAGAATTACTCTTTACTTTTGTTTTTGTCTGACAAATGTTCTTAAATTAATATTATAATTAATGATTAATAATTACTCAGTATTTAAATGTTTTATAATAATATATTAATAATATAAAATGTATGTAATTATGTATTTTTAATTAAACAATATTAATAAATCTGTTAATAATTACATTTATAGTTATTTAAATTATTTACTTGTGTCAAAGAAGACTGATAATTAATATTTATATTATTTATTATATAATTTTATTATTTATACTTTTATTTATTGCCATCACTTTTATTAATAATCATCATTAATATTATTTAAATGAATTTATTTGTAATCTATTTTATTAATCATAATGAAAATGTGACAATTCAAATTAAAAATAATAAATTTGTCACTAATGAATTATTAGTAATTTTATTAGAGGCATTAATTTAATCATTAAAATTAATTATAATTTTATTTTAATAAATTAAAAAATATTAATATAGTAATTATAATCAGTGTCTCTTTGGCATTAGTAGTTTTTAAATTGTTATTGAACTGAATTGATTTTTGGTTGAATTGATTTATAACTGAGTTTCTCTCTCTCTCTCTCTCTCTCTCTCTCTCTCTCTCTCTCTCTCTCTCTCTGTCCCCCCGTCTCCCCCCCCCCCCCCCCAGGCGTGTCTGGACTGCATCTGCCGCGGCTGCCAGAACTCCTACATGGCCAACGGCGAGAAGAAGCTGGAGGCCTTCGCCGTGCCGGAGAAGGCTCTGGAGCAGACCCGCCTCACGCTGGGCATCAACCTCACCAGCATCACGGCGGCCGCCCTGCGGAGCCCCACCACTGGCTCCCCTGGCGGCGCCCTCCTCAATGTCACCACGGCGACCGGCGCGCCCGTCTCCGCCGCCTTCCTGTCGGGCGCCGGCCACGACAACCGGGCCTTCGAGGAGTCGCTAGAGATGCGGTTTGACTGTTGAGGGCGCGACATTTCTTCCTACATTCCCGGGTCAACCTGCAGCGGAGCCGGAACCAGAACCAGAACCAGAACCAGGCAGCTACAGGGCAGGCAGTGCATGTGGAGGAACACTGCAAAAAAATAAAATTTTACCATGTATTTCTGGTCTCGTTCTACTGCAAATATGTTGGCGCACTTAAAATAATAAAACACAACTTTAGGTAACTTTTCTGCAACATGTAGGAGATAAACTTAAAATAATTCATTAGTTTAAAACTTGTACTTTTTAAGAAGTACTAAATTATTTTACGTAAAATGCAGAAAAATTACTTAGAAGTTGGTTTAGCTTTATTTATTTGCACTTGAAACTAGACAAACATACTTGGTAAACTTTGTGTTTTTGCAGAGATGTAGCGTTACTGTATGGCAGGTTTCATTTCACTTTTCTTTACTTCGTCTGCACTGCAAAAACTAAATCTTACCCAGGATTTTTGTTTTTTTTCTAGTGCAAATGTCTTAATACACTAAAATAAACAAAGCTAACTTTAAAGGAGCTTTTCAGCAAGATGTAGAATCAAGAAAAAATTCCTACAGCTGAAATAATTCAACTTTTTTATCAATATTAAGGAATAATGAGTTAGTTTTGTTTTATTTTAAGTGTAATATTTGTAGTAGAAAATAACCAAAAATAGGATTTAGTGTTTTTGCAGTGTATCGTGTTGAGCATGACGTCAGGATGCGTGTGTGTGTGTGTGTGTGTGTGTGAGGGCCCTGGTTTGGAGACAGAAACTTCATCATCATCAGAGACTGGTGTAATTTATATAAAGACTTTTTTTCTACATCAACGTTTTCTAACCAATCAGGAGCAGATCTGCATTCAACCAGAAAGTTTTCACACCCTGCAGGCAGACGGAGGAGCCAAAACTTTCTGACCCGCTTAGCTGTAGAGCCAGGATGTGACTTTAACCACCAGCCAAGGTTTAATATGCCTGTTGAATGTTTATACTCTGTGAGCCACTTAAGCTACTAAATATTACTCTGAGATGTTGTAAACTTACACAAACATGTATTTAAGTAGTAAAATTGTGAATTTTAAGTCTGGAGGAAAAACGGAAAGAAAAAAAAAATCCCTGGTTTTGCTGTTTTTTAAATGTCGTCATTTTGTGTGTTTGTGAACATGAAGCACTTTCTCACACTGGTCACACACAGCTTAAAAACACACACACACACACACACAGCGTGTATCTGCTCTGATGTGTTTAAAACCTCTGGTTGATTGCAGACGACGCTGTGCGCCGTTTCCCCACGAGCTTCTGGTCGCTGCTGCTAAAAACCCAACAGGACGGAGAGAGGACTCTTCTTCTGTTGCATCGCAGTATTTATTCTCCCTCCATCGCCCGTTCTGCCCCACGACCTTTGCCCTTTCTGTCTCGGTTCAGTTGCAGTCGCCTTCTTTTGTGTCTCCGAACTGTTTTTGTTTGTTTTCTCCCTCTGGGCATTTAAATAACTGTAATATAACTGTAACATATTTCCATAAAAAAGAAAGGAAAATCAGAAAAAGTGTTTTGTTTTTTTTACACATTAATCAGCTGATTTGTAGCGCAGAATATAAACACTAGGGGGCAGCAGAGGGCTGGAAGGTCCTTAGTTACAAGACAGTTATGCTACTTTTTAGACTAAAAAGATCACGCAGCTTTTATTGAATTACATGACTGGACATGTGAAATAATTCTTACAGTTTACAAAAGAATTTATATTAATTTCTGGTTGCAACGAAAGATTATTTTAGTAATCAGATAAATAATAAATTGGCAAATTTTTCATTTCACTTTTTCTTTTTTTCTTTTTTTTCTTTTTTTAGAAAAATACACCAAAAGATGCAAATTAACATCTCTTTTTTAAAGTAAGAAAATTATTTTATTGTCTAAAATGCCTAAATAAATAGTTGTTTAAATGCAAAAAGTAAATATACTTTGTACAGGTTTTGCTTTATTGCTGCTCTGAATGTGTTGTTTTGTCAACAAATGGCATTTTTGAGTCTTCATGCTCCAGTTAACAATTGAAAATCAGGTACGCATTTAAAAAACAAAACCTTTTTATTCTAGTCTCATTTAAGTGTGTTCCTCTTTTTCTGCTTTTACATATGAAACACTTTGATTTTTATCTGTGAGTAGTGATGTTTAAAGAAAATGTTTCTGGATCATCCAGAACTTCATGCTGAGAGATTCAAGTCCAGTGAGCCACCAGTAAAGAGCTTGATCCAACATTGGCACCTTTATCCACTATAACCATCAATTACAGACTGAATTTCTGCCAAAAAAAATGTCTGGGACATTTAGAAGGAAAAATCTCCATCCTGTTTTCATCCGACTGCAGATTGTTTCTCCTCCAGGTTTCCTCCCAGTTTTGCCCCAAGGCAAAGCAACAAATAAAGAGAGGGATCAAAACCATAAAGCAGATTTTTCTAACAATCTGGTGACAATATGTGGTTGTTTGACCATCATGGAAGTGATTTTAGAGATAAATCGGCGATCAAAACGATAAAATGTTGGACCGGAAATCCCACCCAGATCGGAACCATTTAGCAGAAATCTGTTGGTTCTCAAACAGCATCATCCATTCATCACACGGTTTGTTTTTATATTAAAAACATTACATTATGACTGTTTATTAGAAATCTGACATGTTTCTGCCTTCCAGACGATTAAACATTATTTTGGAAAAACGTAAAACAAAAACGCAGCTTCTTCCTTTTAAAAATGTGTATTTATTTCAAATATTTACACTCTGAAAAACACATTTATTTACATTCACATTCATGTGTTTTCTATCAGGCACACAGTTGCATGTTTCACAAATACTTGAGGAGCTTCATTAGCGTTCAGCTGCTTGTTCCAGCTCCGGACTAATTAAAACTATATTTTTGTGCGACCCTGACAACCTCGGTGTGTTTAGCTGGTTTTAATATTCACATCAAATAATAACCAGCAGGCCTGCTCCCTTTTCTAAATCAACAAAACGCATCAGGCTGTAATTAAACGGGAAAGTGAAAGTTTACGCTCTTTAATAACTGACGCGTTCACGTAACGTTGGAAAAAAAAGTGTTTCTTTATATCTCTGTCATGTTTAGTTTATTAGAGTTGATTGCAGCTTCCTGCAGTTTGTTTTCCTCAAATGTAAACACAGAAAAAAGAGGTAAAACATCTGATAATCATGTTTGTTTCCTCCAGGGAGCATCTGGTGTTGCTCACTGCAGCAGTTCATGACGCCATGATCGTTATTCCATCCCTGCAGGTCGTGCAGCATAACACAAATACCAACCGCTTTTAAAGCGACAGCATCGTGATGTAGCAATCAGAAATGGAGGCAGTAGAAAGTCTTTTTGTTTCAGTGGCTTTTAATTTTCCCTTTAGGGTCATCCTTCCGCCTTCATGTTGGAAAAAATGGAAAAAGGTTTATAAAAATAAAATGCACTAAGAATAGATCAGTATGTACATCCTTTAAGAAAAACAAATCCAGGAAATCAGCACACGTTTTGGGGTGGACTTCAAAATTCACAAGTTTTTGCAAAGCATCAATCTGTAGCGTAGACTGTTGTTGCTCTTGTTGTCCACTAGAGGGCAGAAAATGAGATAGCAGCAGTGAAAAATGAAGAAGGCCCCGTCAACTTAAATGGACAGATTTTAAGTCAACACCCCGCAAAGACACAGAATCTGACCCACTGTTCTTAGTCCACCTTCTAGTGCAAATAATACACTTAAAATAAAACAAAACTAACTTACAAGTGACTTTTCAGCAAGATGTAGCAGCTGGTTTTAAGTCAATAATTTATTGATATTGATTAAAAAATTATATTTCCATTGGCAGATTATTTAACTTATAACAAAACATTTTTCCCATGTTACAAGCGAAATAATCTGCCAGTGGAACTAGTGAATTTTATACAAATACTAAGGAATTATTGACTTAAAAGAAGTTCCTATATTCTGCTGAACAGTTCCTTGTAAGTTAGTTTTGTTTTATTTTATTTTAAGTGTATTCTTTGCACTAGAAACTAAACAAAAATACAGGTAAAACTTTGAGTTTTTACAGTGCACATTTCCATTGTTCTCAGATGGAACAAAGAAGTTTGTTTAAATGAAACAAAATTGAGAAAAAAAAACAAAAAAGATCTGGAAGTAAAAACATTATAAAATGACAGATATTTTGGTGTAGACAATCTAAGCTTTTTAAAACTGTTATATTTTGTGCACATGTGCCCTGCTTTTTATTTTCCATATTTTTGAGTGAAAGTGTTACTAAGCATTGAGAGTAATGTAGATATTTTTGGAAACATTGTCAGATAAAAGTTAAGTAGTTTATGTTTCAGTTTAAATTGATTTTTATTTTGCCTGTTAAATTTAGATCTTCCTTCTGTAAAGGATGAACTTCTATAAGTGATAAGATCCTAAATATAATTCTTCTCCTTTTGTTTGTTGTAATGTGTAATGTTTGTAAGTCATCTTTAAACGACAGTAGCACATTATTTCCTCTAGTCCCCAGAAATCAGGACTAAACAGCACTACCTGGTGGTCAAATGTGAAATTGCTTCCTTATTTGTTTGCGATTTTAATGAAGTACTTTACCGCCATCTGGTGGTTGGAGTTATATCCAATTATAACTAATTACATTATTTTTCATATTTAAAATTCTATTTTATATCAGTTGTAAGTGCTATTTTCAAATTAACCATCCTTACATAATTCTTTTCATCTGCCAGATGGCACAAAGACATTTTTTTAATATAATTTAAAATAAACCCAGGCTCAGATGTCTAAAGTGTTTACAGGGTAAAAATATAAATATTTACTGTAATATTTACTGAAATAGCAGGGTTTTTTTTAAAGGTATTTGAAGCAGAAGTCATTCAGTTTCTGTGTAAATCGGTTCTGGACCTGATCAGACCAGAAAAGTTCTTCAGATTTTGTCTTTGCAGAGCAGAAACTGCTGAGTCCGGTCTCAGTTTACCCACGCTCCAAACTACCGTTTTAGTCTCTTCTGCCAACCAGTGTTATCAAAATTTTGTTCAGTTTTTGATCCCGTAAGACAAAAGAGGAATTTCCTCAGGAGAGTCTGATGCTTGCAGCAGTTTGATCGATTTTAAGAAAACCTCGATCGGCTCCAATCGGCATCGATCGGCTCTGATCGGCATCAATCGGCTCCGATCAGCATCAATCGGCTCCGATCGGCATCAATCGGCTCCGATCGGCCCTCTAACTGATGAGAAACGCTCCGAAGAAGCTGCTCTTCTCGTCCATGTCCACAGCAGAGGCGTTGGTCACCGTCACGAACAGGCGGTCGCCGGTGGTGAGCGGGAACAGCCCCCCCTGGTGGGCGGAGTGCAGAGAGAAGTCGGAACCGCGGGACCAGCAGGAGGTCCGGCTGGTCTTCATCAGCAGGATGGGAACCGGGTAGGAGTTCACCTGGAGCAGAGCCACAGAAAACCAGACAAAAATACATTATTTTGTATGAAAGTCTGAAATACAGCAGACCAAAGATTTTATCAGCTCTTCTGATGAAAAAAATGCTTATGGTGAACAAAAATAAAGCAACGCAACTCCAACTAAAAACAAGTTTTCAGAAACAAGACTTTGTTTCAAACCCGGCCCAAACCCAGTTAGATGATTAGCATGTGGCTAAGAAGCAACAGCTGCTTTGTTTCTATCATCGTGCATTAAATATATTCGAACTGAACTAAACTGGTTTGATCAATCAGGGATTAAAATTTGCTTTGAAGAAAGCATTTTGCTAATACCCCTAACATGCTAAGTACCGTGCTAAATAGCCTAGCATGCTAACATGCTAAGTACCATAGATATTATGACCAAAACAAATATTTTGTGTAAAAGTATAAAGTAAGGATCCAGGTAAGATACAGGCAACATTTAAAGCCTTTTCTTTGCATTTATTTATGTGTATTCTGTTTAATATGCATAAATAAATGCTTTATGTAGAATAGAATATACTTTATTGATCCCCTGGGGAAACTGCTTATTAGTTGACAAGCTACTCCATCTAAAATCTTAAATATTACTAGTAGAATTAAAACAAAAAGAGATACAATTTATAATATGTATGCCTAAGAGTGATTTAGGTAGTCCAATATAACTGAATATAAATAAATAAATAAATAAATAAATAAATAAATAAATAAGCACGCACATGCAAATATGTTAATCTTGTAAAAATAAAAATGTTAAGATAAAAATGCCTTAATCTGTAAATATGTTTTACTCAAATTCACCTGATTCAGATTCACTAAAGGAATGCTGTTACTGCATTTTACGCAATAAAATGTTAATTTTCTTATTTAAAAAAGGAATTAATAACATTTCTAATATTTTTAACAAAAGCTTAATAGTGAAAGTGAATGTAAAATGTGTAGATTGTTCCAATTTAATCGATTAATCAATAGAATAACTATTGAAATAGCTGTGTATTGCATATTGTTTAATAAGCTGTGACATCCCTCAGCTGTCAGAAACATGTCTGTAATCTGATGGGGTGCTGACGTGAGCCATCATCATAGAACAATCTTTGTGAATATTTTCTCCTTCTTGAATCTTGCGGCCCAGAAAATTGATTTCTTTTGGGCCTCAACATCTGTGTCGGTGCCGGAAAAAAAGCAACACAAACCAGAACCAACACATGTGGGCCGTCATGGATGGATGAGAGAAAGTCTCTGGAATGACGTTGAATGTCTTGAGACTATTTTTATTTGTGTTAGGAAACAGTTTCCACCAGAGCAGCTGATTAGAAAATTACTTTCTCCAGGTTTGACTTTTAGTTTTACCGGTAAATAATGAGAAACGTTTCTGTTGAGCTCATTTTTGAGTTAATGTAATTTTTCTCCAGCCTGTAATGAGCTGCAGGTCTCTGGATGTCACGAAGCAGCCATGCTCACTGTCTGGCTCCACATTAGTCACCAGTTTTGACTGATCGACGTCAGGGGACGCAGCGCTTTGGCTCCTTCTGATGTGAATCATCACAAACTAAAGACATGAAATGTTCAGGACAAGCCGGCTTTTTATCTCACAGGCAGGCGGTTTGGACCAATTATCACCAACATCAGCGTTTAATTTCAGACTTGAATGTTTATGCAGATCCATCCCAGCAGGGGTGGTGAGTCACCAAAAACAGATTACAGGTCCACTACTATGCTAGGATAGACTAAAGCTCAGTTCTGCTTATTTTGAGCTCATTAAGGAATGAGCTGCGCAATTAGGTTATGCAAATGAGCTGCTGCAGGCCACGCCCCCTAACTCTGTGTTTACATTATTAGATACATGAAAATGGCTCCACAGAAATACAGAGGGACAAACAAAGAAGAAGTGGAGCCTCCTGACCAGCCATCAAACCTTTAACCTCTGAAGGATGAAACAGATCTGACACACATTTATATCCTTATTAAACTCTGAGGATTCTGCTTCAGTTCAGTAAAGCAGCTGAAATCAACACAATAATTCAGCAAAAAGACAGTTTCTTTTCTTAAAATATGTGTTTGAGAGGTTAGAGAAGAAACACTTCTCCTAATACGCAAAAATAAACTTCCATTTTGCGCAGGTATTGTGAGTAGCGTAACATCACAGGGTTTCCCTCAGTGTATTATAAGCCTGGCGGGCCACCAGGCTTTCCTTCAGCCCCACCAGGCTGAAACGCTGGTGAGGACTGCATTTGTTTATATAATTTAGATTTTTTTTTTATGTAAGAATTTATAGTTGGTGTTTAGAAATTGTTAAAAATGTCTTCCAATAACACGTAAAAATCCAGTGATATTTTGTAATTTCCTGTCAACTTTAAGCATTTTTAAAGTAATATTCCTGGGAGAAAACCTCCATCAGACACAGGGTTAGCAGAGGCTAGCATTCAGCGTTAGCTTATGCTGACAAATCATGTTGATGCCAAACAGCAACAGAAAACAGAAAACACATCATCATGTACTTACATCACCATCATTTGCAGATTAGACACAAACACTAGGACCTAAACCTTCCTTCAGTCCAAGTTTTTTGGTAAATCCTGCCAAGTACTGCTGGTAGTTTTCAGAGGAATCCTTCCTAAACTGATCGGCGTAAACTACAAACTCAACATCGCAGGGACATTGCAAGTAGAAATAAACCGAAGCCACTTAGCTCTGTTCTCCATGTCTGGAAGAAAATGCATGAACACAAGCTGTGTACTGCAGCTGATAAGAAAATATCTTCCTTTTCCAGCAGCCATTGTACAGCAGGAGCTTGTAATGAAGTGGGTGGAGCTCCAAAATGGAAGTAGAGGACCATGAAAAAGTGAATTTTGCATGCTACTGGATCTTTAAGATGCAGCTGATGCGTGAAATGCAGTGATATTGCTGCCAAATTAAAAAAGAGGTGTTCACCTTTTTGTAGACGTACTGCAGCAGGGGTTTTCCCCGGTCCTCCGCCTCCTCGCTGTTCTCCTCCAGGGAGTGGGTGTGCCTGAAGTACGTCTGGGCGTAGACGTAGTAGAGGCCAGGATGCGACACCACCAGCTCCCCATCCAGCAGCTGGACGTCCTGCAGGAACGCCAGGCCCTTCTGACCCTCCCACCACGAAATCTTCTGGCCCTGAACGCGTCGCCCTGCAGGAACTGCAGCTGAAACCAGAAGAAATCACGTTTCATTTGAAACATGGGGTTGAGAAAAAAAAATCTGGAATACATTGTCTCTGCAAAAATGTAAAATTAAACATTAGCATTTATGGTGGCTAAAACTTTTAGCAACTCAACATTCATTTTACTAAGAGAAAGCAAAAAACCATTTTATAACCATTGCAACAATGACAAATGTAATATTTAAAAAATGAAATCCTCACCTCTGCTTCCTGTTACATAGAAGCTAGCATTAGCATTGCAGTACAGCTAGTTTCTACAGGACCACTTTACACCACTTTACAATTTGCTGTATTTGTAATTACTTAAGCTGTTAGCAAGAGCGTGCCATAGAGGAGGACAAAATAAAAACAAGAGCTGAATTCAAATCTAAGTATACTCCTCCTGTTTACATAGAAGCCAGCATTAGCACTGCAGCACAGCAAGCCAATACAAAAAGTTAGAAAAGTAGAATTTGAAAATTACCATAAACTATTGTTCTTTTTAAACAATTTCAATTCTTACCAAGGGAACAGATTTCAAAAGGAGGGAAAAATTTTTAAAAAACAAGAAACAAGAGACTTTTTTGTCAGGTTAATTTAGAAGCTAGCATGAGCGATGAAGCATTGCTAGCTGCTTTTGGAAGCTATACTTGTTTGTATTTATACTGTTACTTATCATTCATGCAGTTATTATTATCACATAATTTAGGCCTGATGTAATCCATGTATTTCTTCATTTACACTGATGTATTTATTATTACAAGCTATGTTTATGTTGGACGCTTTATCTTTAGCATTTAGCTTTGTTTGTAAAACTGATTCAGCTCCAATAAAAATACATTTGAAACAGGATTCTTTCTATCAAATGTAGTCAGTAAAGGTTCTCTCACCTCCTCCGTCTCGCTCCAGTTTGGGCACAAAACTTCCCGTGACATGAGCGGCAACTTTGGGGCGAGGTGAAGCCCTGTCCTCCATCACTAGTGAGGGCAACACACGGGACACTTCATCTGTTATGAAGAGAAAAGATGAGGACAAAACACAGATAAGAAATCTCTTTAAGTGTTAAATTTCCAACATGTTAATCTTCAGGACTTCACTGAGGCTTGAAATAAGGTAGATAAAACAATGTTTTGTTTTTGTTCATTTCTTTGCTAGCACGTTAGCTAGAGGTTTGGTTGCTGTTTTTGGGATGGTTGTCCTGTTGATGATCCAATTTGGTCAAATATTCATTTGAAATGTTTTTACATTTTACTCTGAAATACTTCAAACAGAGCAGACTGCACACTTCCTGTGGATTGTCCCTGATCATCAGTTAATTAAGGTATTATTTGTTCTCTTTCTTAGAGAGAAGACGCTTTATTCTGAAAAACCTTTCCAAACAGGCCTTCACAGTCTAACATGATCTTGTTTTTTTATTCCTGAAATGATTGACAGTTATTGATTATAGATGATTAGCAGAAACAATATTTTCTCTAAGCTCATTGCTGATATCTGTCCACCCCTGGCTTCATGTTAGTAAGGACACGATGCAAGGATTATTTTAATAATTAATTATTTGGACGATTAATCGATTAATCATATTTGAAAAATCACACATTCTGCAGGTTTTCATTTAACCACTTAAGTAATATTAGAAACACATAAAAAATGCAAATAAACAAATAATTCAATTCAGTTTAATAAGAAAGTAAAATTTTCATAGCCTGAAATGCAACAATGTATCATTATTTCAGTAGATCTGAACCAGGTGAAGCTAAAACTAGATTCAAAATGCAAAATATATGTATTTTTGTATAGATTTGGCTTTTTGGCTCTGTACTCTAATTAACAATTAATTAATTGCTAAATTACTTGACGATTATTTAAATAATTGATTAATCATGACTAATCGTTTCAGTCCTACTGTTATATATTTCATCTGCAGCACCTGGCACTATTTTCACTCACTTTGTAATTTAGTTTTTTATCTGTGTTTTGCTTTGGGGATTATTTAATCTCTTTTAAAAACCTCCTAGAGACCAGATGATGTTTCTATCATGACATCAGAGGAGCGTTTTTTTCTTGATTTTGTTGTTTTTCATTTTCCTCACCTCTCACTGCTGATGAAATCCGCCTCTGGTAGCGCTGAGACAGAGACTGCAGGAAGAACAGATGAAAACAATTATTTGGAGTCACACAGATGTGTGTTCAGTGCTTTGCTGGTTACTTCAGTACCTTCACAAACTCAACAGCATTTTTCTCTGACACGTCTCACTTTAACAAGCCCTGAGGCATCACATCACGTTACTCAGCACAGAACAACAACATGAGCTGCAGCTTTACGCCTTATCTGCAGCGAAGCAGTCGGCTCTGCCCAACATGCAGCTATTTGACCCTGGAAATGTGCTGACACCACGACCAGGAAGTTTCTTTCGCTGAATAACAAGGAGCTTTCATGTTCCTGTAAACCGATCACTCGCTGCTTCCTCGTCTTGCTCAGTTTATCAGCAGCTGCAACCAAACTGATGAAAAACGAAACTGAATTTAGAAAAAAACGCAGGATTAAATTTAATATTTGAGCTTTTTCATTCCTGTTTCAATCAATGAAAGTCTTTTATTACATTTTAACTTCCTGAAATGTTGATATGCATGACTTTATTTGGAGGTGCCAATGTAATTTGGGGCTTAATATGAATAAATATAGCAATTAATTCTGTGAAGGCATGTTTGTTAGCATAACATTTGACTCATTTTGAGAAAAACCTCTGGACAGATTACAAAGAAACAGTCTGAAAAATAAAAATAAAAATCCATCCATCATAACATTTAGAAAGGAAACTGGTTCTTTGTCCCAGAAATGGAGGCGTTTTAGAGCAAAATGTGTGAATAAAATCCAAAACAAAAGTGAAAAACCTTGTGAAAATACGGGCTGAAGCGCCGCTCAGAGAGGAAGAAGCCATCACCCCAACAGTGACATAAAAAACTGGTCTGCATTTTGCAAAATGCATGTTTGAAAATGTGAAAAAGACCCAAAAAATTTAACCAAAATTTAAGTACCATCCAACAGTCAATTGAATTTTGAGCAAATTTTTAAAATATTGCAAAAAAAGAAAAAACAGAGAATTATGATTTATGTTTTTAGCAAATCAGCCGGCGACACAGAGCTTAATTATGTCAGACATCAATGTTAAAATGTAGAGATTGTCAAGTAGAATGAACCACACATCTCTTTTGGACTTTCCTGCCTCTGGTAAGGCACAGACCCAGCAGTGGATGAGAACATTTTGCAAAGTTTAAATATTAGTTTAAACAGTCTGTATGTTGTGACAGTTTGGTATGAAACAGATAATCTGTGAAAAAAATCAAGTCTTTCTGCCTTCTCCCAGTGCTGACTAGAAACAACCAATCGGTCTTAGCGCTGTGAATCACAATCTCACGTGGCGCTGCTCTTTCCCCCACTCTTTGCTCTTTGCTACTGCTAGCTTCTCTTGTCATGAATGCTAGGCTAGTTAGCATAGCCACCAACAACGGCGGATAAACAGTTTTCCTGTAACATTTAACTGTTTTTCTGCCATTAGCACATTTAGCATCATATACATGAGAATGATTGACAGCATTAAGACCCTCCTGCTGGCTCTGATTAGTTGTTTTCAAATTATCCGTCTCTTATTTAACAAAAACATAAAAAACACTTTTTTATATAAAAGTACAGCAGCTTCAATGCAATACGTCAAGATGTGAAAGAAAAGAAAACGTGGAAACACGGATAGTTTTGCCTTGGAACACCATCCTTGTTTTAGAGTTTTAATTGTGAGTTTTTAGCATTTTTGCATGATTTCTCATGAGGAATTGCAATTTTAAAGGATTCTCCATACTTGCAGGTAAAAGTGTCTCAGTAGGATGACTGTAGTTTAGTCAAACTACAGCTGGTAAAACAACCAACTTAAGAAAGCAGCAAAGTCTGAGAAGGAGGAAAATGTACAAATATGAACAGTGAAATGAAGAAACTCAGTGTGTGTGTGGTGTGTGTGTGTGTGTGTGTGTGTGTGTGTGTGTGTGTGTGTGTGTGTGTGTGTGTGTGTGTGTCGGAGCAGAGCAGGTGAATGCATTCCTGCACTGATTAGACCACAGAGGATCACATCACATCTATGAAGGAGCTCATTGTGTAACTGACAGAGATTTGGATCATTTCGGCATTTTTCCTGCCGCCTCTGTTCACAGGAAGCCACTGATAATCATATTAATAAGGATAAGTACCTGCCCTCCGCTCTGTTAAAGGAGCTCTCATTGTTCCCAGCTTATCCAAAACCTAAAGAATGAACCAAATTATTGCAACAGTTGGAGGTTTTTTTTCATATCAAAAGGCTGACACGAAAGAAGAAACAGCAATGGCGGATAAAAGTAGCTTCTTGGAATCGTAATTTTCAGGGCAGTTTTGAGTTTTGAGTGTGTGGGAAGTTTTGATGCAGAGCAGAGGAGGAAAAATTAACTTGTTGAACCTCCGCAGCTTGCCAAAAAGTGACAGCATATTAAACTAATCAAGAGAGGGGGTTGTAGCTGCATTTACTCAAACAACGTTTTGGAAAAAGTTGTTTAGGGAGTAGTTTTACTACACTGTATTTTCTAAATTTTACTTGAGGAATATTTTATAGGCCTGTCACAATTGTTTAACAATAAATTGTCCCAGAAGCTATGGCGATAAACGATAATATTGTTGATTGGAGACCATTTTCAAACAATATATTCTCAATAAACTTTAAATTCTGATAAACTTTTAAACACTGCAACTGGAAGGTATTTTAAATATCCAAAATAAAGAAACAAAACAATAGAAATAGCAAATAAAATGAATTTTAAAAGCTCTGTAAACAAAATTGTCCAGCAAAAAAAGACTAGTTGAGTCCAAAACTCCAAACTGAAGAGTTTGTAAAAAATAGAAAAACTATAAATCATGCAAATAGAAAATATTGAGCTCACCTTAATTTATCATTTGATTTGTTTATTTATTTTGGATATTTAAATATCTTCCTGTTCTTGCATTATTATTATGCCATTATCATTAAATTACATGAAAATATTATCAAAACAACAATATTATCATTTATCGCAATAACTTCTGGGACAATTTATTGTCCAGAAAAATTCATGGTGACAAACATTCATACATGACATATTTTAACATGCATCTATTAGTTTAATATGTTTTATGCTGGAAAATTTGATTTGAAAAATGTTTCTTCTGCTCAGATCTGTTGCTCTGTTATTATGTTTTTGGTTTATTATTTCACTTTCATCTTTAAAGTGCTGAAATGTGTCCATTTTTCTGTCTATCTAACATCGTAAAATGTTATTATCAGTTACTCAGAAGTTGAGAAGCGTTTCTAAGGAGTACGTTTTCACTTTTACTTCAGTGAAAACATGTTGATGTAATGCTACTCTTACTTGAGAACTATCTGTGGGTAATCTGCTGACCAACAAGCTGCTGTGTTGCTGGGTTGCCAGATAAGAGCCAGGTGTGATACCTTTTCGATGAGCAGGTGGAGCTGCTGGGTCACCTGCCAGCATGGATCTCCCCGTACAGCCGTGATGCTCTGCAGGTCGGAGCCTGTCAGACAGGAAACGCTGCTCCTGGCGAACGTCTCTTTCATCTGTGGAGACAAAATAAAAACAGTTTCAAAGCAATTTTCTTGAAAATCCACCTCAATCATTGCTTAAAAAGGAGGCAATCTCTGTTTTCCTAAAAGGCTGAGTCAACATAAAAGTTTCCTGGCAGGTGTCCCGTTCTTTGCTTCTTATCTGTTTATGTTTCATTTCCCACTTATTGCTGCTCCATTTTATGTGAGTTAATGATTAATTGTTGTAAACACAGACCAGGAGTCTCTCTGGAATAAATCCAGTTTAGCAGAAGAAGCACGCATGCTCCGCAGAAACTCATAAAAACGGCTGAAGTCTACCTCCAAACTTTCCTGTCACCTCTGCGCATGTGTTTGCACATATTTAACGTGAACATGCATGGTTTCAAACGTCAATTTTCCAAAAACAGAAACGTTTTTTTAACAGATATCATGCAAGAGTTTGCAGAAAACGCAGAATCTGTTGCACCAGCATCCGTCTGACGCACAACGCGCGCTGTGCGCAAACAAAAACCATCAGCCCGCATCTTTTCCCCCGTTTCCTCACCGAGTTCAGAGCCGAGGTGAAGTGCAGCACCGTGATGGTGACGACCACCGTCTGCAGCAGAACCGCCACAAGCAGCAGGACGCCCAGCTTCGGACCGGAGCCCGTCATAACGACAGACCGCCGTCCGGTACCAGCAGCGCAGCAGCCGCGTCCCGACCCGTCTCCAGAACTCCAGAACTAGAACAATGGCTCAGAGGTGGACTCTTTAACTTCTTGCCCTCCCCATTCCTGCACACAGGAGGAGGAGGAGGAGGAGGAGGCGGGTCCGGAGAGTAAAAAGCTGCTCCCTGTTTGAGTTTCTCCTGCAAGGAGAGATTGTTTCATTTCTGCTCTGAGAAAACACAGATAACTTTCTATAGTTTATTGTGAGGTTCATATCTACACATCTACAAAAAAACAACTCTGACACAATAAAACCCAGAAGAATGGCACCTGCATGACTTCTATTTTAACGCCACATATTTAAGCCCACGGATCGCATGTAAAGGGCAGAATCAGGAGAGGAGAACGTTCTGGTTTCAGTTGGCCACATGAGGCGGGAAATGTCGACCGAAAAACAAAGAATTTTAACTGTAACTTTACACAAATACCCACAAAAACATGTCGACTTTCTTTTAGAAAGGTTAAAGTTCAAAAAAGTTCCAACAAATTATTTTCATAGTGTATTTGCGGTTGCCGTTTATGTAGCATTAGCACAGCTAGCGTTAGTAGCTAGCTGTGTTGGTGTTAGCTGTGCAGCACAAATCCAATATGGCAGCCGCAACTAAGCGGTTCAGTTGACCTTTTCATAATTTTTGGTCACTTACTGAGTTCTTTACAACTTCTGTTAATGAACATTATCCTTCAGGATTCAAATGAAGTGTAGGAAACTAATAAAAACTTAAAAAATAATAATAATAAAATTAGCAAAAAATGACTGGACATTATTTTTGGAAGGTGACAATATCTAAAATACTCAAAAGAAAAATGTGACAGATACAATGCTACCTGATTGGCAGCCAATCCTGGGGTGTTATTTTTTCCTTAGCTCTGATTGGCTGTGGCCTGAAGAGATAAGGAAGACTGGATGTTAGCTTCTGTTTGACCTGTTAAAATGGGAAACTGTAAATGGTTTTAGAAAGGATCACAAGCCTCTCATGAATACAATATTACATAATTACATTATTTGGTGGTGTTACTAATGCTAGTTAGCCTGGTCACTGAGCAAAATAATTATCAAATTTATGTGGGTGTGAGGTGTTTTCTGAATAAACTGTAATTCTGGCTTGAAAAATGGTCCAATTTGGTTGCAGCGTCTATAAAAAGCTACCAGTATCTCCACTATTTATTATTTTTGATTGAAATAGAACGTGTCAACTTGCCAAGACTGTTTTCAGCATGTTGCTAATAATAATTAGCAAAACAAGAAGCAAATCCCAGTAGTTTTCAGAGTTAAAACTGGAAAATCGGTTCCACTCAAAGCCCTGATTTCAAAATCCAATATGTATGCCATGCTTGTAAAATATTTTTATTTGAACTTCTCATAGTTTGGGTTTCCTAAATTCATAATTTTAATGAATGTGATAAGTTTGTGTTTAAATGCCAAAAAAATTTAATCCCACAAGTTTTCAGATTTGAAACTCTGCAATAAAATCTGAACAACTTCACAAATTGGAAACTGTAGAACTTAGCTATCCAGCCTGGAGTGATTTCAGCTTTTCAACACTTTTTAAATACTGAAAATGCACTAATTCAAGGCAAGACACTGTTTTTCTCTCTGACCTCTTGAAGCAGGGAGTTCCCCAACCCGAGGGGCCCGGACCACATGGGTGACCTTTAAGGCCTGTCGAAGATTTAGGAACCACATTAGTGGGGCTCTACCAGATGATCTAGAGCAGTCAGCACTGTGAGTCAGAAGATTACTGATGCAGGCTGGAGCCAAAGCAAAATGTACACCCAGTGCTAACAGTGTTTGAAGACCAACAGGGGCATGAATGTTGTGCCATCTTTTCAGAAAGTCTTGGAGAAAATGGAGACATGGGTGACTTCACTGTATCGAACAGAGCAGACATAATTCATCCGCCTCTTGAAGACAAACAGAAAACACGGTTCCAGGTTCTGGAATGAAAATAAAAGTCGGGGAAATCCGTTAACTCAGTTTATTAAACTGGAACCACAAAAACAAAGCTCAAGTGTTGTTTACAGGACAGACAGAAGTCAACAAAACACCACGTGTAAAACGAGGTCATCGACAAACAGCAGAGGATTATTAATACCAGCTGAAGTGTCTCCATAATCAAACTAAAGATTATTTTTTCCAGAAATCTGGTTCCTTTTGATTCACGTTTAGGGGTTTGAAAGTTTGTATTTCTAAAACCTCTTCAAACTGAGTCATTGAATCATTCCTTAAACAGTTTATCGCTTATCTAATAGTATCTTGACCTTTCTCTGTACTTTCTCAGTTTCATCATTATGGTTGTCTCTCATATCAGTAGTATTAATATCACATAGTTATATTGACCCAAACTTTCACATTGGTGCATCTACTGTAATTGCTACAATAGATTAAAAACCGTTGTGATTGCTTAATGGTTGTTGGGGCTCATCTTTTCATTACTGTTTAGTTTTATTTTGTTGTGACTTTTTGTTTGTCTAATTCAGGAAGTTTTAGTTTTTAGAGTGCATTTGCTAGTTTTTCTTAGTTATTATTTGTTAGATTTTGTTTAGTTAGTTTAGGGTTCATAATTTCAAAAGGTGAAAGTGTTGTGATTATGCATACATCAGTTTGGTGATTAATACTCAACAGAAGATGCTATTTTTAAAAAATGGGTTCAAATTGTTGAACAACCAACTGATGCTGACGTTTTCTCCCATCTTGTTGTAGCCGCAATTTGCAGACAGGTAGCGTAAACTGCTAACCTGCTTCACATCAGTTCAAATGGCTAATAAATAAATTCATTAACACAAAAACAAAGGATATTATATCTAGAATTTTAGTATGTTTCCACCTAGTTATATATTTTTTTAATCGCAGATTTTATTTATTAAGTTTTTGTTATTTGTTAGCTTTAGTTAACTACACTAACCAGAATCCCGAGTCTCTGCTGATATGTAATGGGTGAGAAAATAGAAACTTTGGAACAAACCGTTTTAAACCACATTTGAGTGCAGTAAAAACCCAAAGGCTACAAATATTTCAGAAATGAGTACAGGCTGTACTGTAAATCCATCCCTCACGTTAAGTTTGGCGTCCAGAGAAGCTCTGGTCGTTGTTATCAATATATTGTTTTGCAGCAAAGCGGCCTGAGCCTATAAATGGATCGCGGTCCTGCTGGCTCACTCCTGCGTCTGCAACATCTGGCCTCAATCTGGCTCGTACGCCCCGCCGTCCTGGGGGAGAGCAGCTCACCGCTTAGGTTTCACTCCGCTCCACCCGCAGGGCCTGCTGGGGGTAACGCAGAGAAACACAAAGAGGATCATCTCAGAGGCGCTTTGTGTCCTGCTTTCAAATAGCCCCAGCATAAGTAATGCAGCTTGGACAGTTTTTGTCCCCACATTTATATTAATACAAGCTGAAAAGCAGAGTCAGAGTTGCTGAAAGGCGGCCAAGTTGTGATGAGGGAGAGCTGACTCCCTCCTACCTCTGTCGCCTCACACACTCTGCTTCATTCTTTCTTTGTCTGCCGAAACGTTTTTGAATTATCTCTCCGTCACAGGCTGAATTGTTTTCCTGAAATCCTCAGTTTTACTGTCAATGAGCGCATTTCAAATCATTTATCACCGGCCCATGCAGTTTATTATGACTCAACTTTATTGCTTTTATTGTCATCCCATTGTGATTTAATAGAGGTACAAATTTATGTCCAGGCTTGGGTCAGGTCATAGAAGAATGCTTCTATGACCTGACCCAAACAGGCATATGGAGTCTTCTCCAGGTCATAGCACATCTGGACTAAAGACGTCCACGTCTTGTTTTTATTTCCTCACAGTTTTAGCAGTTATTCAGGAAACAGAAAATCTGATTGCATTTCGTTTGAAGCAATGCAACCAATCAAGTTTATGTTTATTAAACAAATGTTGCTTATCTTGTTTTTTTTTTTTTGGGGGGGGTTTCCCTTCTGCTAACCAAGATTAAAAGTATGTTTTATATTTATGCGAGAGGTAGTGAAGTAATCACAAACAGTAGCCAAACTCTTCGTAGCAGACATAAAAGTAATCTTAGTTTAAAGAATTTCATAGGAATGCTAATGCAAGCAGATTAGCTAACAGCTACAAGTGCTAACAGCTAATTGTGTTAAAATTCAGCTGAGCTAAAACCTACCAAAGTTACAGCTAATTGAGCTAATTGAGCTAATAAAGCGAACAACTTCTCATAGCTAATTGACATAAACAGCTGACAATACTAACTACTGTTATACAAGCTATATAAAGCTAACAGCTACATGAGCTATGAGCTACTTTATAGAAATAGCTAACTGAGCTAAAAGCTACTTGAGTTAAAAGCTAATTAGGTCGCTTTTAACTAGCAGTTAGCTTTAATATCTGTTAGTTTAAGACATAGTTAGTATGACATGCTTAGCTTTAGCATAAGTTAGCTCAACCAGCTATAATATCAAGTAGTTCTTAACTCAAGTAGTTTTGAGCGCCATTAGCTGATAACTGGCAATTTTCTGTTAAGTAGCTGTTAGCTTTTATAGCTCTACCTTGTGATGATGTTCATATCACTTAAGTGGCTGTGTTAAAGCAGATGAAACTCAAAATGTCAGTTGTTTGAATAAATATTTTTGCTCAAGCTACTGACTGAAATAATACTGCTACGCTAATTGCTTGTTCAGTGACTCTAAAAGTCGCTAATGCTAATAGTTCCTCAATCCAATAGCAGAACTATAGTTAAGAATGACTTTGATCAACTAAAAAGAACTCAAGTTATCTTAAAGTGTTTTATTAAAGTAATGAGCAAAACAATGCAGACCTTCTTACACAGTCCACCCTGTATGTTTATCTGACATTAACTAAATACATAAATTTTGTGATATGCATAATATTTCTGCAAATTATTTATGAGTATCTTTGGACCCATTTGCTTTTCACGTTATAATATACTGGCCACCAAAAAAACATTACGTAAGAGAACATGTCAGAGTTCTGGCAGTTAAATATCACTAAAGACGATCATTTGGCTTAATATCGAGTTTCAACAATACCACAAAAATCTAGTTAAATTGCTAAAGCTATAATTTAACCCTTTTCAACCTTCAATCACAAACATAAGTCAGAGAAACACCCTTTAACCATTAAAACTAAATTTATGCGTGTGAACCTAATTCCAGTGTTTGTTGGTGTAGATTATTAATCTAAACAGGCACATCATTTGTAAAAACAATGACTAAGAGCAGTAAAATTTGCCAAGTTTCCCTCCTTCTCTGTGTCTCTGAGTGTCTGCCAAGGAAAACACCCTCCCAACACACACACACATTTAGGAAAACACACTCTGCTCATTTTGTCCATGCCAGCAGAGCACAGCTCCGAGTGCGGAACAATATTACTGATTTGTGGCTCCAAACACTCCCTCACACGACTCAGGATTCGGGAGGTGGGAGAACCAAAGCCGCCAATCCGCTTGATGGAAAACCCAAAGTTAGACCAATAAACATTCAGGAAAAAGTTAGGGGACTTTTCCAAAGTTTCCAAAATTATTCTGGCTCCGTTGTTGTTTTCTCAAGGATTTTTTCTGGTTTCTGTGTTATAATTTAAACTGTAGAATCTCTGTTTCTTTCTGCCTGTGTTTTTAAATTTATGTTGTGATGACGTATTACAGGGAGTCGTAACTCAAGGAGGGCGGGATATTAAAAACAGTCAGATTTGACTATATTTTTTGTCTTTTTTAGGTCAGGTCAAAAATCTGAAGGCAACCAACCTCATTTCCCTCCAAATAAAGATTTCTATTACAAACCTGAGAACTATCATAATAATAACACAACTCATAAACTTCTACATTCATGTTCATATTGTTAGTTTTACTGCTGTTTATTCAGCACAAAGAACATAAAAAACACACAAAGAAGAAAGAAAACGAGCAATTTCTGGGGGTTGTGTGCAGTGGTTATGAACAGTCAGTATCTTACCGTAAACAGTAGATGATTTTAGTTGGAAAAATTAGGTAAACATTTGGAACTAAAAGTTGTTCATGTTACCTGCTAACTTAGCTAAAAACAGATATTAGAATATTTGCTCAGGCTAATATCTATCGCAGCTAACTGCTTCACAAGCTAACAAACATTCAGGCTAATTGCTACTTAAGCTAGGTTACGGTGAGCTGTCTAATAGGTCAGCATGTTAATTCAACACTTTTTGCTTTTTTATTTCTAACCTACTTGTCTGGACAAATATATATTTTTAGTAATTTCAAAGTGAAAAATACTAAGATGATGCAAAGAATAATAATCTGAGTTTTTCTCATAATTATTGTATGAAAATAAAATGTTTGACAAAATGGAGGAAACCAAAACAAGAGTGAAACTTCTTACTTAAATAAAACCTCAAAGGAGAAAAGCTTGACAGCTGAGTTACTGTACTGTTATTTTTTACTAAGTGTGATTAATTCTTCTGAACTGCTAATAAATTATGAAATAACCTTTCATTTGATTTGTGACCCGAATCATTTCTGAGAGGCACCAGAGGACAGATTTTGACTCGGTGTTGACAGCTTCAGGTCTCATTTGATTAAATGTATAAATGGAATTTTAGTGACATGATTAATATATAACAAGATTTATTTTCTTCTCCTTTTATCATTAAATAAACACTTTGACAGCAGCAGAGGGTGAAAGTATGTTTGGCTTTGTTTGCACACTTTTAAATTGGGAGAAAGAAAGTGACTAACTGTAGCAAGCTCCGAAGATTCCCATGAAAAATCTGGAGAAAGTTATTTCTGCTTTGCATATTTACGTTTCCTGAAAAAACAGAAGTAAAAGAGCAGCTCAGTTCAGCCCAATCAAACAGCATCTGTCATTCAGCCGCTTCTCTGCCAAAACTCAGAGCAAAAACTGGAGTGTTTAATGTTTTTCAGTAATTTTCCTTGAAAAGCGAATGACTAAAGAATGCTTTATAATAGTTTTGTCAGAAAAATAGTGTAAAAAAAACTGGTAAGTGTTTAAAAAGCGGAGAAAGCCTTAACACAAAGAGACGATGTTGCTCAACATAAAGTGCTGAGAGAATTTGTTGCTCAACACAGATTTCTTCTTGCATATTTTAGCACTTAAATGTTTCAGGAAAAACATTTTGTTCTTGTTTAAGTTGTTGAGTTTTTGTCTTAGAAGTTGAAAACAGGAACATCGAACATTGTGATTAACATCTTTGATTATTTTTCAAATAAACTTAAATAATTCTTTTCAGATTCTTAGTTGTCAATCAAATGTGTTTGTTTAGATCTTTTATCCTACTTCATTTTGTCTCAAAAGTTCTCTTTATGGCTGAAACGATTAATCGTGATTATTAAAATAATTGTCAACTAATTTAGTCATCGATTAATTGTTAATTGGAGTTTACAGACTTAGAAAAAGGAATATATGCTGAAAGAATTACACATTCAGAGTAATTAAGCTGAAGTTGTACAATTTATATACATTTTGAATTTAGGATTTTTGCCTGTAAACATGTTTTACTCCACAGTGTCAGTTTTAGCTTCACTTTACTTTTATTCACCAAAGGAATTCTATGGTATTGCATTTTTGACAAGAAAATGTTTATATTATTATTTAACAAAGGAATTGAGTATAAAATTTAATAACTGAATGTAGAAAAACGCTTGAGGATAAATAAGAAATCTGTAGAATGTGCCATTTTAACCGATTAATCGTTAGAATAATCAATAAGTTTGTCTGGTTTTCTTTAAGTTTCAGGTCTGGGTGTGGATAATAGATGAATCACTTTTAGTTTCTGATTCAGTAAATATAAACAGATTTTAGGCCTGTCACAATAACAAATTTTAATGGATGATAAACAGAAGTTATTGCGATAAATGATAATATTGTTATTGTCAGACCATTTTCAAGTAATATAACAGCAATAATGGCACAATAATGCAAGAAAGATCAATAAACTTTAAATTCTAATGAATATTTAACACTGGAACCGGAAGATATTTTAAATATCCAAAATAAAAATAACAGAAACAACAAACAAAATGAACTATGAAACACAATTATCTTTCAAAAAAAGGTTAATTGACACCAAAGCGCCAGACTGAAAATTTTTGTCATCGAGTTTTTGGTAGAAAGAGAGAAAAGAGAAAAACGATTAATCATGGAAATCGAAATTACTGAGCTTGCTTTAATTTATAATGCAAAGAAGACTTTTTGAAAACTTTAATCTTTAGTCACTGTTATCTGATTTAATTTAAATGGGAGAAAAAAAGTTTAAAAGAAAACATACTAAATAAAGGTGATGTTTTTGTGTCACCATGCTTCTTGCTTTGTAAGCTGAACATGAGCAACGCGCAGCCGCGTTTCTCCTCCTCCCTCCAATCTCTCTCTGTCCTCCCTCTTTCCTTTCCTCCGCCAGTCAGGAAGAGGTGAACAATATGACCTTTAGTCACAGCGATAACATTCCCCCTGGTGAATTCTCCAGCCCGCGGCTTTCCTTTCACATTCCCTTTGGTTTGTTTTCACTCGCAGCAGCTCTGTTTTTCTTAGAAATGATCTTCTGGGCACCTGTGATTAACGAGCAGTCGGGCCTCTGCAGGGTCCAACACACACATGCGTGAAAAATACACTTCCTGATAAGTTTTCACCTCCTCGCGTGTCACGGTCTGATTTGTGATATTTTTTTTAATTAGTGTGAACAGTGGAAAGCTGCATGAAATTCATTTAAACCCTTTTTGCCATGCCCGCATGTGTTGAAACCGGAAATGAGGGTAAATTAGAGCCAAAATGAGGCCCCTGGGTAAATCACGTGTTGGAGGCTCAACCCCTCCCGACCCCCCAAGTATTCAGACTGTCGATTTACAGCAACTACGGACTGAGCGGAGTGCGCAGAAACCTTTGTATGGAGCTAAATTGGGGCCATAAAGTTTGTTCAAAAGAAGCAAAATTATGTAGAAACTAAGAAAAAGATTTGAAACTGAAAAATTATTTTTAAACTGAAAAAATAACACTAGTATGATGTAAGCTAAGTATTGTTCATGATAGCAAATATGTTAAAAACACCAAATACACAAAAGGCTTTACATGGAACTAAATTGGGACCATAAAGTTTGTTCAAAGGTAGAAAAAAAAAAAAAAAAAAACAGAAAATGAAATTTGAAACTGAAAAAAATTATTTAGACTGCAAAAGAAATGCTCAAACTGCAAAAACATAACATTAGTTACGGTGTAAGCTAAATTATGCTAGCAATAGCAGATATGTTAAAAATACAGAGTAGCTCACAATGTACACAACCTAGTATACAAAATGCTTATATGGAGCTAAATTAGGGCCATAAAATTTGTTCAAAAGTAAAAAAAAATTGAAATTGAAACATTATTTTGAAACAAAAATAACCAACATTTTTTTCAGCAACTCTTGTAAGGTTAGAATCAATAGCTATAATAACATTGGCATGTTGTAAGCTAATTGATGCTAACGATAGCAGGTATGTTAAAAATAGAGTAGCCTAGGAGTGATGAAGAATCTGATGTTGACATGCTGGTATGGAAGGCCCCAAGTGACAATCTGCTTAGGGCCAATGAATCGCAGAGTTATTTATAAAGATCTTACATTGTTTTTTTATTATTTGTGGTATTTGGTGACCTCAGTGGGGGAACTTATACTCACAATTACAATACAATGCTATTCAAATACTGAACAATGAGATTCAGTCCCTAGGTTTGGGTAAAAAAAACAGAAGAAAAGTCGACATTTGTACTTTTTTAGTTGTTTGAAATAAAGATGTTGCAACATTACAGCGCAGGGTCTTATAATGTTAAATCCTCTGAGATGTTTCCTCAGAGAAACTGACGTTTCCATCACACACACACAGCTCCGTTAAGCATCCAGGGTCTCTGCCCAGAGTGTCTGGAAAACCTCCAGAGAAGGGAAAGGAATCCTGATCAGAAGCAAACATGGAGAAGCAGCATTCAGTGTCTATCCTCCACAAATCTGCAACAAACTTCCAGGAAACTGCAAAACAGCCGAAACAGAGTTCCTTTAAATCAAACCCATGTGTAGAGCTGCTACAATAATATGGGGAACATTGACCAACACATTTGATGTGTATTCATGATTTTGAAGATTATGTTTCTGGTTTGCTGATTTGTTGACCGTATGATGTTTTTTATGACTTTGAATTTTTGTGTTTTTATCATGTAAAGCACTTTGAACTGCCTTGTTGCTGAAATGTATTATAAAAATAAAAAAGAGAGAGTAGACCCATTTTCCTGCTGATTTGCTCTTTAAACATTGCAAAAACCATTGAAGAAGATGGAAAGTGTTGATTGATTTGGTAACTGTAACCAGAGTTCATATATTTGCATTATTTTATACCTTGGCAGTAGGTTTGTTATCTATGATGTTGTGTTTTATTGGTAATAAATGGTGTAATTTGAATTTATTCAACTACACTGTGTGGAAATTGCAAATCAAACTGAGACTACTGCTGCTATGCAAATTAAAAAGAGCTAAGAAAAACAAAATTCAGTGATTGTCTCACTAATTTAAGTCAGTTAAGTTGGACAGTATTGTTTGATTGGTTTTACTAAATACAGTTGAAGTTGCAGGATGTAACTTTTATAAAAATATATAGTTTTTTTTGTATATTTGTTAAAACTGTCACCATGTTGTGACAGATTATGACAGATAATCTGTGAAAATATCAGTCTCCTTCATCTCCTGCCTGAGCTGCTGTTGGAGTCTGAAGAAACACACCAAAACCAACCAATCAGAGCCAGGAGGAGGGTCTTAGCGCTGTCAATCAGCCTCAGAATCGTGCTGCTAGATGTGCTAATGGTGGGTAGACAACTCACCGTTACATTAAAACCATTTATTAGCCTTAGCATTCAGGACATGTATCACTTTAATAGGAGGGTGAGCAGCACACAAATAGCCATGATTGACAGCACTAAGACCCTGCAGATTATCTGTCTTAAAGCAAACTGTCACCACACTGTGAGCATGCCTGTCGTTGTAATCAATAAATTAATTAATCACATATAGCAAGCTCAATATATTGTTTTTCTATTTTCTTTCTTTCTACCAAAAACTAAAGTCTTCAGTCTGGTGTTTTGGTCTCATTTAGCCCTTTTTTAAGAGAGACTAAATAATTAATTTTATTTGTTGTTGCTTTGTTTGTTTGTTTTGGATATTTAAAATTTCTTCCAGTTCCAGTGTTAGAAGTCCAGATTACAGTAAAATGACTTCCCACTTGTTCTTCTATGGGTTCTCTCTGGGCGCTCCAGTTTCCCCACAAAACAAATATGTCCATTGAACCCAGTGTCCATGTTGGGTTCTGTCCCATCACCTGGACATTTGACTGGGTTTCAGTGTTCAACTAAAATTAATACAGTATCCTTTAAGGTCCTACTGCCTTACAACATTTATAATAATTGTGTTTAAGGTTTTTTTTAGTATGAATTTCTGTGTTTGTAGCTTTATTTGGCAGTAATCTGACAGGAATGGGGGAAGAAGTCATTCCTGTCAGATTACTGCCAACTGAAGCCGCGAACAACAAGCCATTTAGGCCCCACGGCGTTCCCAGGTCAATCTGGGAACGCCGGGTGTTCCCTGGGCCTCCTCCTGGTGGGACAGGCATCCAGGTGGCATCCTGACCAGATGCCCGAGCCACCCTACCTGGCTCCTCTCGATGTGAAGGAGCAGTGGCTCTACTCTGAGTCCCTCCCGGATGACTCACTTTACCTATCAGGACGGCTTAAAAACCCATTTCAGATGTACACCCCTTTGAACTACCAATCAGTACTTTATATACTGTGTATTTCCATGGCAGACATCATGTTCAGCCTTGTAGGATAAGTACAGGAAGCTACAATTGGAAGCTGACTTCAGCTTCGTTCCAGACGCAACTCAAAAAAGGCCATTTGGAGCATCATAGGGTTAAAGGCTCAAGCCCCTCCCACCTCCCTCTGCACATACCTGCTTCAGAGATCCAACTTCTGATGGGCACCAATCCAACTTCATGGGATTCAGGTAAACAAACACTGAGCATGCCCTGTGGCACTCCATGGGCGGGTCTGGTTAAGCTTTTTTACACATTCAGACGAAGACCTGCCCTTTCAGCAGCTGGGTTCTGCTCACCTCGCTGCCAACTCTCCGTCACGTGATCTGAAATCGTCTGACAGCTTTCTGTTTCTCTGCAAGCCTCAACTTGAAGGACAAGTTGCAGAAAAGAATTGGAAACCAATGAAAGGACAAAAAGTCACTTTTCAACAAACCCCATGATCTGCACAATGGTTTTATTAGCCTCCAACATTTCTGGATGCTAACTTACAAATGAAAAATACAACTGTGTTCCTGAACTTCCAAAATAAAAGTATAAAGAAAAGAAACATTAGATGAGTGATAAGTTAAGTCTGCGCAAGCAGAATTTTAACTGTTGCTCAATAACATTCAGAGAGCGATCTGGCGCCATCTTCTGTTGACTGAAATCAGAATCTACTTTATTCGGCATGTTTATGATTAAGAAATATCAGCAAACTACGAATAGGAATATTGATGGTAGAAGAAAAAAGGAGGAGTACATTTACGCCAAATAAATCTTTAGAAATTTTCTGATTATGATTAATCTGAGAAATCTTCCAGAAAAAAGTTTTTAAAAAAATCCAAACGTGGAAAATTTTCCTTGTTCCTTAACATTTCTGAGATTCATCTCAAAATTAGATTTTTAGCACATTTTCAACTTTTCAAAATCAGAAATTTCCAGGTTTAGTTTTTCACAAGGTTTCTGAAATAAATCTCAAAGTTTCAGATTTTTTTTCTTGCAATTTTGCGACTTTTTTATTTTTTCTGAGGTTTTTGCCAAAAATTCATTCCTATTTTTTTCCTCCTTCAGTTCATTGTTCAAACTGGTCATCTTCCAGTATAAAGGAATTATTTATGTAAAATCAGCTCTTATTTCTTGCTGTAAAGTTATTTGTAAGTTAGTTTTGTCTTATTTCAAGTGTACTAAGAAATTTGCTCTAGAAACCAGACAAAATACTCGGTTAGACATTTGTTTTTTCGTTTTGCAATGATTGGTTTGACTAAATACAATAAAAGTTGCAATATGTATAAAATGTGCTGTACAAATAAACTTTATTGGCTGATTTGCATTATTGCATTCTGATATATGTAAAATACATTTCTTCTGTATGCAAAAATACCAATCAGAAAAAGTACTTGGTAAGATTTTGTGTTCTTCCTGCTAACAAACATTTTATTTCTTATATAGATTAAGTTTTAAGTCTGGAATCACTTCTTCCCTCAGAAAAGAAACTCCCAGTTTGCTTATTCCCCAAAGACTGGAGAAGTAACGACCACAATCAGGTCATCGGTTCTGCTGTTGGCCGACAGCCAGAGCCGTGTCTGTCAGGCGCTAGCCGACGTCATTTATTTTATTCGTTTTTAGGACAGCGGAGCAGGAGAAAGGAAACATGATAGCCCACCGGGGATCTGCTCTCTCATGGCGGTACAGCAGCCTACTAATAGATTTCACAGCCATCAACTTGCAGTGCAGCGATCTCGACGTTACGGAGTGAGAGGGACACACACAGTATTGCACAATGCTGAGTATACACAGCTGTGAACTCTGGCATACTTTTACTACAACACACGGACATAACTCACGCTGACTTCTAGTTACATGTGTCAGCAAACCTCTGCGGTCTCTGAGGGAATTGTTACGGAATAGGTCGAAGTTCTTCAAACTGGAAGCAGCTTTATTCAAAATATAGAGATTTACTTTTACAAAGCGCATCATCTGCAACCTGCAGACCGTTTTAAACAGCTGAATAATAATTAAAAAGGAATAACATTAAATGTTCCTTCAGTTTGAATTATTGCATTTTCCTTTGGCAAAAAGTCAAATCATGATGTATTCTTTAAAAAATGTAGGTCAGGCATGTTTCCTTGCTTTTTGAACAAAAGAAAAGGAAAAAATGTCATATTATATTATGTAAACACTATTTCTAATCTCGGCGTTGTTGCCTGATTAAATTTAAAAAATATGAGTTCAAGTGTAAGATATACTGAAAATACAGTTTCCAAAGCAACACAGGTGAGAAAACTGACAAACATAAACAAATGTTTCATATAAAATCAGCAGAGTAAAAAAACAAAAAAAATTAAACATAGCCTTATCTTGATCTAGTAAAGAGTTTGAGTTCTTTCAAATGATGAACTTTTAAACGTTGCTAGGCTGAGCTCTAAGCACCTTTTAGCATTAGTAGCTGTTAGCTTGAGTCACCATCAGCTTAATCTATCAGTCATTATCTTGATCAATTGTTTTCCAGCTGTTAGTTTAAAAATCCGACAGTTTGAGTAGATGCTAAGTAGCAGTAAGCCTCAGAAGTCACTAGCCTAAACAACACCAAACAAGTAGCTCTGAGCAGACGTTAGCTGAATAGCTTAAGTAGATATTAGCTTGGATCTCTGTAATCTTAAGCAGCTAAAAATTTAAGTAACAGTTAGCGTTAATACTTTCAAGCGTGAGTAGTTATTAGCTTGGGTAGCTGTTATTTTATCATCTGTTAGTTTGAGTTGCTATTAGCCTAAATTGCTGCTAGCTAAAATGAAAAGATTCCCCAACAAAGTCCAACTTTGGGAGGCTTTCAAGCTTATTTTTCCAACTCGGAAGTTGAAATTTCCAACCACAAATGGATCACAGCATTAGCTTCACTAGATTTCAGTTTGTTTAGCTGTTAGCTTACCTATCTATAACCCTGACCAGCAATCCAATGAGTTAGGTATTAGTTAGAGTAGCTTTTAATTAAAATAATATTTAGTTTGAGTAGTTTTCAGTTTGAGTAGTCATAAGTTACTACCATGAGTTATCATTAGCTTTAGTAGCTGTTGGATCATTTAGCTGCAAGCTAAAATAAATGTTGACCTTTAGTTAATATAGATGACCACTAAAGGGACTTTTACACTGCAAGAAGCGTTAACCTACATTCCCACAAGTGAACAGTTAGAATAAGTAGTAGCTAGGTCATGTAGTAATTAGCATTAGCTTGGTTACTAGTAAGCTAAAATAGCTAATTGGTATTAGCCATTTGCTTGAGTAAGTGTTCACTTGTTTTGTCGATAAAAACTTTGTTTCTGAACTTTCGCTACTTTACCATCTGTTACAAGATTAACAGTAACGATGCGAAAGTTTTAAATAAGACGTTTTGTTTGAAGTGAACTCTGAAATATTGTATGTTTGGTACTTCAATATCTATGGATTTCAGGAGCCAAAAAGTGGCCATATTTACTGCTTTAAATTATATAATTAATGTGTAATAAATTTAATTAATTGCAAAAAGTACTTTGAAAACAGCTGCTTTGTGGCCTGTACATCACCTTGTTGTGTCCAACTAAAATGTCAATTAATCAAAAACACTAAACCTTTAAATAAAATACATAAATAAATCATGAAAACGCACATAAATGACCTAATTAACAAATATATCAAATAAAATGTGCCAAAGTACAAATTTATAAATTGTACAGACACTAAAGTAAAACACTGATCCATTATGCGTTTTTGTCCAGTGGCTGACTTTCTTTTTTATTAAGTATGTGTGAATTCATCTTCTTTTAATCCAGTGTAAAATTAGCTTACATAAAAAAGTTTTCTTTTTCTTTTTTAGAAATTTCAAGAAATAAATAAGCCATAAATATATTTCCTCCCCTCAAAACATTGACCCATAATAATATTTGCTTTTCATAAATATCTTTTTTGCTCCATTTTCACTAAAATATTCAGATCCAGTGAGTTTTTTTTAAAGTGTCTCTGAAGCAGTAAATCATGTCTGTTTACACTGCAAAAACACAAAATCTTACCAAGAATTTTTGGTCTAGTTTCTAGTTAAATACATGAGTACACTTGAAATAAGACAAAACTAAGCTAAAGATAACCTTTTAGCAAGATATCAGAGCTTGTTTAGGTCAATAATAAATATTGTTGAAAAAGTGCCAGCTCCACTGGCAGATTATTTCACTTTATCTGCCAGTGAAACAAAAACTTTTTCAAGGAATTATTGACTTAAACCAGCTCCTATTTCTTGCTAAGAAGTTACTTGCTAGTTACTTTTATTTTATTTAGTGTGGAATAAGAAATTTGCACTAGAAACTAGACCAAAAATACTTGACAATCGTTTTTTTGCAGTGTAAAGATGTTTATGCTGCTGCTTTTGTTTTGTTTTTGGGTTTCCTTTGCACCAATTTTTAAAAATTCAACTAAGCTCCCATATGTGTGGAGTCCTGCTCATAGGTTCTGGTCCAGCCAGCGAATGTAGTTCCTCATGCTTCTCTGTCCAACGCTCGACATCATTGGCAGGTTCGCAAACACCATGCAGCCATGGAAACCGTCCTCGTAGTGGTCACTCGTCACCTCGACGCCAGCGTCCTGCAGCCGCCTGCCGTACATCAGACCGTCGTCCCGCAAAACGTCAAACTCGCACGTCATCACATACGCTTTGGGCGTTTTACCCAGAACCTCCTGCTCCGCCAGCAGCGGCGCCGCCCTCACGTCTATCAGCCCCGGCACCGCGCCCACCACGCCTGGCGATCCCTTCTCCTCAACGACCGGCTTGAAGTTCTTCTTGCGCTCGGCCGGCAGCAGAGCGGTCCAGTTCAGCTTGGAGCGGGTGGCGGCGCTGATGGCCCGCTGGTCCAGAGCGCTGTGGTTGTTCGCCAGCAGGACGGGCTCCAGGGAGGAGTCGGCGCCCAGGTACTGCAGCCAGAAGCGGGCCATGTAGGGCCTGTAGAGGATGGGCACAGCCTGGTTCTGCTGGTACGACGGCGTGTGGAAGTCGAGAGCCTGCAGCACTGGGTAGATCAGAGCCTGGGCTTTGAATTTCACCTGCAGAGAGTCATCCAGGCTGAGCTGCAGGAAAAAATGAAATATACCAGTTCAGAGGAAGATTCCTGACCCAAACTGAACCGGGCCAGTCACAGTAACAAATGTCACCCTGAAGTTATTGTGATTGTTGAGACAATTTCCAGGTAATATGATGGAAATGGTATTATAAAAATAATAATAATAACGCAACCACACATTCTCAAAGATAAAAAAAAACTTTAACTTCTAACAAACATTTAACATTGGAACATCAAAAAATAAATAAAACAGAAATTACAAAGTGAATTATGGAGTCTCTAATGAAAACTGTCCAACAATAAAAGGTCTAGATGAGACTAAATCACCAAACTGAAGACATTTTATAAAATAAGCAAGTCATACAATTAAACAGACTTCAGTTAGTTTATAGGTTTCATCCGAATTTCCAGTCTTTCTTGAAATGTTTGAAACCATTTTCAAATTATGGCTCCACAGACGTTAAGATCTTTCAGTTTTTCTTTAGACGTTTGCTGATTCTTCAAACCTTTCCTCACCAATTTCAGGCCCATGTTTTGTTTCGACGCTCTACTTTAGTGCATAAATCATTCAGGTATAAAAAGACTATTAAACACATGGGACATATCGTAGCACTTCCACTTTAGCTTTGCTTGCTAAATTGATAAAGTTTGTTCACTGGCAGGCAGGTGAGTTTTAAATGTTAAAATTTAAACGAGTTTCAGTTATTAATCTTCCAGCCATACCAATACTGATGTTTGACCACGCATGCTAATTAACATAGTTAGCAAACAAGCTTTCTTTTTTTTTTAAGTTTTCAACTTGACAGAAGAAACTAGAAAGGTTTATTTACCAAATATTTTTGGTTTAGTTTCTAGAGAAAATATCTTAAGTCACATGGGCACTGCGCCGTTACCTAGCAACCCAAGCCCCGTTACCTAGCAACCTGAGCTGGGTTCCATTTGAAATAAAACAAAACTAACTCACAAGTAACTTTTCAGCAAGATATAGGAGTTTGCTTTAAGTAAATAATTCCTTAATTTTGAGAGATAAATTCACATATCAAATGGTAAAAATGTCATTTTATCAGTGAATTTATCTAACAATGGAACAATAATTTGTTTAATCAATATTAAGGAATCACTGACTTAAAATAAGCTCATATTTCTTGCTGAAACGTTACTTGTAAGTTAATTTTATCTTATTTCAAGTGTACTAAGAAATTTGCACAAGAAACTAGACAAAAATACTTGGTAAGACATTGTTTATTTGCAGGGTGACGGGGTGTAGGACCTTCAGTTATTTAAATAATGAATTACCGTATTTTCCGCACTATAAGGCGCACCGGATTATAAGGCGCACCTTCAATGAATGGCCTATTTTAGGACTTTTTTCATACATTAGGCGCACCGCATTATAAGGCGCATAGAATAGACGCTTCATACTCTATTATTACACATCCACATTAATAAAGAAATGGTCCCCGAGTACTTTATATAGTAGGCTGGCCCAGTCGTTGTTTCACTCACGGTGTTGGTGTTGCGATATTATGCCCAACTGCTTTCTGGGTAACACAGACCAACCGACACGCTGCCGCTGCAGTCTCTGTCTCTCTTCCCCTGCCCCTCCCCCCCTTTAAATGTATTATCAAACTTTATTAACAAACCAGTGTTCTGACAACTATCCCAGCATGCACCGCGCACCACTTCTTCTACGGGGGAAAAAGAAGTTGGCGGCTGCTTACCGTAGTGGACCAACTACGTAAGCAGCCTACTGCATGTCTGTGTAAACATGACGTCTTTCATTTCGATCTGAGTTAATTAGCGTAGCATTTCTGCCGGATTTTCACAACATATCAGCCACGACAATGGACAGGGGAACCAACAAGTTCATGTCATCTTTTTTGGACGACATCAAGGTGTTTGAGCCACTGGATGCCTCCAACATTGTGCGCGTCACAGCTAAAAGCTACCGACAGATGAGGAAAACAGCAGATCCTCACACCCTCAGCATAAATATAGCTGTGGACAAGATCACTGATGCCTGTTGTTCTTGCAAGGCTGGGTAAGTCGGCATTCATGGTTTTGAATGTACATTAGCATATGTTTACTACTGTAGCTTGTGTTTGTGAGACGGTCACGCACGTGGTAGCTGCACTGTGACCTAAAATGGGCATTAGCCAATGAAACGCGGCCCCTGTGGTAAAGTCCGTTGCTGGACCTGTTGTGGCTCAATATTGGTCCATATATAAGGCGCACCGGATTATAAGGCGCACTGTCGGCTTTTGAGGAAATTGAAGGTTTTTAGGTGCGTCTTATAGTGCGGAAAATACGGTAATAGAGAAATAAATTAAAACCTGGATGTGCCTCTGCGTAATATTTGTTGGTTTTTTACCTCCTGAGCCACAGCAGCAGCCAGGTTTCCTCCAGCGCTGTCTCCAGACACACAGAGCCGCTCCGGGTCGATGTCGTACTGCTGCAAGAGTTCAGCAGACAGGAAGGCCCGCGACGCTGCCACGGCGTCGTGGTACTGATCCGGAAACACGGCCTCGGGAGCCAGGCGGTATCTATGACAGGACAAACGCAACATGGCAGCATTTAAAGTCTAAATCATCAGACTTTTCTTGCTCATATTCCAGTTTCTGTGCAGAAATCATTTCCTGGTCTCATGAGTTCAACCGTGTCCAAGACAACTGAACGAACCCTCTGTTTGCTGAAACGGACACAAACTTACCGTGAAGTTGAACATAAAAAACCTCCTGTTTCATGAAAGCCACAGCAGCACTGCCGCTAGCAAGAAGAAAGTAAAAGGAGTGAATTTGCTGATTTAACTCCCGACACTCACTCCACAGACATTATGACGGCGTCCAGATCCTCCGCCATTTTCCTACACAGAAGGTCATAGGAGCGCATCTCTGCAAAACACAAGCGGTAAAATTCATAAATAAGGAACATTGTGATGTAAATGGCAGATTTACTGAGTGGTCGCTGTAATAATTTGACATTTCCTGGCATGTAAAGGAACAGCTGGTGGACAAAAACAGGAAAATGATGAAACAATCCGGCAATATTTCATGGAAAATAAGAGTATAAACATCTCAACTTTGTTCCAGAGGAACCATGGAAAAACTGTAGCATGTTGTTTCCTACGATGGCTATGACTGATGCAATAAGCAATAAATCAGTTGATCATGTAATAAATTAAAACAAGCTCAATAATTTCCATTTACATAATTTATAATTTTTCTCTTTTCTCTCTTTCTACCAAAACCTGGATGATAAAACTCCTCAGTCTGATGTTTTGGTCTCAACTAAATCCTTTTTTTAAGGACTTTTTACTGTATTTATCTGTTGTTTTGTTTATTTATTTTGGATATTTCAAATGTTTTCCACTCTTGTTAAATATTCATTAAACTTTAAAGTTTATTGCTCTAAGAGGATGAGTTCTTGTATTATTATCACCATCATATTACTTGAGTATGATCTCAAAACAATATTATCATTCATGGCAATAATTTCTGGGACCATTTATCATCCAACAGAATTTGATATCTTTAGTTTATTTTAAAGAACAAAATTAAAAATAAAACTCTTTTTTGCCTCAGAATTAAGAAAATAATGTGAGGAAACATGAATTTACATATTGGTTAGCAAGATAACAAAAGTTTGGCAACTGGAAATGTTTTGTATCCTTTATTATTTTATTGAATCAGATAAATGTTTAGACTACTCTCACATGTTTCGGTCTAAACTTTTAATAAACCATAAAATCTTGAGATGTTTTGTATTTAAGTCTTATATAAACTGCAGGTATTCCAAAATTAGAGCAAAAATATAATAAAAACATCAAATCTAGGATTAAACCCACTTGCGCTGCCGAGCGCCCAGCCTCCTCCGTGGAAATAGATGACTCCTCTTCTCAGCCGGCTGTCTCCGTTTGGTTGAAACACGCGGGTGGGGACGCCTCCCAGGGTGGAGTCGGTCACCTTCACGGTTGGACTGGAGCGAGCCTCGATCACCTCCACCCAGGACACCACCCGGTTCAGCAGGCGAACACGGTGGCACACGCCCAGGGAGTGGGCCGCGTCGCTCTGAAATGCACAACAAGCTGAGTTCACAACAGATCAATGACGTAAGATTCAATTATATACACTGAAAGTTGAGTGGAAGGAAAAACAGTGGCACAAATACCCATTTAAGAGTGGATAGCTTCAAACTCCAGACGATAGACTAAACCCCCATGAACCGTGTTTCTGTTGTTTTTTTAAGCGAATTCTTAAGTATGGCATTAGATAAAGTTGATGGAAAAATTTCTCAATTTCATAAAAAAGTTTTTACACTTGCTTTTTTGGCTTTTCCGAAAAAGAGTTAATGCCCAAATGGGGGCATTTTCTGAAGAAGTTCTGACGTAGCAAATTCCACGAGTTGGGCTGTGCCTTACCAGAGGCACAAAACTTGTAAAAATTTCTACATTTTGAATTATTCTTTTATTTTTACAGCCAAAATCTGACAAAATTATACTTTACATAGCCTGGTTGCTTCACTTCAAACCATAAAATGTAAAAAAAAAAAAAAAAAGCCTAATTTGTATTTTCTTTTTTGAGACATTTTAAAATTTGGTTAGAAATATAGTCCCAGATAATCCAAAATAATCACCGTGTTAGAAACAAATCCATATGAGTTTTACTTTTTGCTTTAAATCACTAATTTATAACTTAATTAAAACTAAATAACCTTTTAGTGATATTTTATTTTATAGAAACACAGTGGATGTGAAACCTGCGGGAAACCTTTTCACCCCTCTGTTGAGTAAAGGGGTGAAATCATTGGGTAGAGTGCCAAACCTGTCCTCTGAATACACAGGAAAAACTTGTTGCTCTTTACAAAGACCAAGGCGCAGCATCGTCTGCTGAAAGCCATTAGATTACCGTCTGTGGAGGCAGGTTACCATCGCGGTCGGAGGAGTTTTTCATGTTGTTGCAGCATTCTGTGCTTTCTGTTTGGACCTCATGGAAATTTTCCCCAATAAAAAAAATAAACTGACGAACATAGAAATGAATAATTATCTGATGCACTAACAACAATTTGAATTTGAGGTTTTTATTTATCATTTTTATTAGGATGCACCACTCAGTTGACAAACAGTTCCTCTTTGACCAGCAGCTCAAACAGTGTGAAATTTGGCTTTTTTGATCATCATAAAATGCATCTAAATTAAATATTTGCATCTCTGTCAGTCTGTAAAATGCATAATCAGCCAGTCATTTCATCCACTTTCTTTTCAGCTCAATAAAAAACGGAAACAGATTAGAGACAGAAGTGAAAATTAAGACGATCACAATGTTTCTGTTGGAGTCAAGAATCCACAAGCCGACATGTGTTCCATTTATTTCCACATGGTTCAGTGTTTAAAACACAAAAAGCATTTCTGCAAGATCTAAAAATTTCAGTTCAATCATCTTAATTAAAAATTTAAAATTTTCACAAGAGAAACTACAAATCCCATAATTCTGTAACAACAAAACCAACTGTAACTGTAAAAATAACTGAAATGAAACGTACAGGTGTTTAAGTTTGGTAACCTTGGTTGGAAAAAACCAAGTTGTATTGAAACACGTAGACGGGCCAGAAAAACCAGAGATCTCCATACACTTTAATAAAGAAAATTTGTACACAAATATGAAACAAAATCCCCCCCCCCCCCAACACACACACACACACACACACACATTTTATGTACTATTTTAGCTGAGATTTTTTAATTCAGCTTTGTAGGTTTTTTGTTGCTTTTATTTTGTATTTTCCTATGCGATTCTATTTTAATCTCTTCAAAAAATGACAGGCAGCTGCCTGTGGTGGGTTATTTAACCCACCACAGGCAGGTGGGTTAAATAACCCACCTGCCTGTGGGTTATTTAAACCCACAGGCAGGTGTTAACTTGACCTGCGCGGCTTTAACCTGTAAAACTTGATCCCGGCTGCGGTGGACCGCTACCTGTCCGCCGGTGTTCCACCACATTCAGCGCATCACTCTGCCACTCACCGCCCGCATGAAGCTCCGGAACAGCGCGTCCAGCAGCATCAGCTTCCACGGCTCGCTCACGCCGCTCGGTAGCGGCAGGTACACGTAGTAGGCGGCCGCCGCCAGCAGCACGGCCCCGGCCAAACGGAGCCTCATCGCGCAGAAGAAGAAGGAGGAGGAGGAGGAGTGAACCTGCCCGGGAGAATCATGCGGCACTGCCCGCTGTCAGGTCGCCAACGGTTGGGGAGGAGGGAGCGGAGAGGGTGGGAGACTCCGTCAGGGATCGACGAAACCCGGAGGAATGACCCCGATTTTAAAATAAAAGCACAAAATGGCACCCAGAGCGAGATTTTTCACGATGGAGAGAACGTCTCTACATTTTATTTTGAAATTCTCATGTCGGAAGTCATTTACGCCTTGCGTAAGTATTTTGCTCATGGGAGTTGTAGTTCTTCGTGAAAACGGCCGTTAGTTCAGTCTGTGACTAAGCTAACTACAAAAACGAACCACCAAGCTAAATCATAACTCAATCCGATTGGACTGTTTTTTAAGCATTTAAACAGTCCTGCGTTTGTGCTTGATTATTATTATTGTCAATTTTGACAAAAGTTTTATGTGCCCAACAGTCATTTCGGAATTGAAGATCAGAATTTACAGATAACAGAAGAGTAAACACCATATGTTCAAAGTTGTAGTGGTCCTGTTGAAATGATCCAGCGGCACATCTGCCTTGTCAACCAATGGCAGGAACATATTTTCACAAAATCAAATTTATTTTGTACAGAATATGTTAATTTACTACATGTGACATAAAAACAAATAATAAAAAACAATATGCACAAAAGTACTTTTATTTTGTCCTTTTTTCCCTCTATATATATATATATATATATATATATATATATATATATATATATATATATATATATATATATATATATATATATATATATATATATATATATATATATGTTTAAACTGGCTCTTTTAAACACCAGATCTCTTTGTGCTAAAGCTCTATTAATTAATGATTTCATCACCGAGCATAATATTGATGTTTTATTTCTGACAGAAACATGGCTGAATGACAATAATGAAGCAATCATACTAATTGAATCAGCGCCTCCTACATACAATTTTTTAAGTGAGAATAGAAAACATAAAAAAGGAGGAGGCGTGGCTTCAATATTTACAAATACCATGAACTGTATTAAAATCTCTCTGGGTCATTTTATGTCTTTTGAGTATCTTGGAATTGAGGTAAAAGGCCACAAAAGAACTTTGATACTAACCTTATACAAAACCCCAACATATGAGGAAAATTTCTTTATGGACTTCAATGAACTTCTATCTCTCATATGCATTGACTACGATTGTTTGATAATTGTCGGTGATTTCAACATTCATGTTGACAACCCCCAAGACCGAGGGGCAAAAAAGCTATTTGATATATTAGAGAGTTTTGGTTTAACACAACATGTCAAACAAGCAACACACACTCATGGACACACACTGGATCTGGTTATCAGTAAGGGTGTGAATATTTCCAATGTCTCTGTAACTGATGTCGCCCTGTCGGACCACTTTGCTGTTATCTTTGAATGTTCTTTATCCATTAACCCACTTGGACAAACAGCTACTATCACAAAACGTACTTTCACAGAAAACACAGCAGAAACATTTAATCAAATCTACTCTGCTTCCTCGCCCTTAAACTATAATAACGTAGATAAGTTGGTAGATGATTTTCAGTGCAAACTTTCAGATATCATTGATTACATTGCACCCATTAAAGTGAAGGTTGTGTCTGGTAGGAAGAAATCTCCATGGAGAAATGCACAAACAGTTCAATCTACAAGACAACTCTGCCGTAGAGCCGAACGGAAATGGCGTAAAACTCAACTACACGTTTATTATGACATCTACAAGGAAAGACTACGTAACTATCACACAACACTAAAACTTGCAAGAGAGGCTTTCTTTGCAGATGTCATAAACAAAAACACTAACAACGCCCGAGCTTTATTTGCTACTGTTGACAGGCTCACAAATCCTCCTGTGATGCTGCCACCTGAACTTCAATCTAATGCCGCCTGCAACAAGTTTTCCAGTTTCTTTTCAGAGAAAATTCAAAAGATCAGAGGATTAATCTGCACATCCACTCCAAAGCCAGTACCAATGCTGTGCCCAAACAAAACAAAAGCAGTAAAAATGACCCAATTTCAACTACTTCATTATAAAACCCTAGAAGAAATTATAAGTCAATTAAGCTCCAGTTCCTGCTGTCTGGATGTCCTACCCACACATTTCTTTAAGAAAGTCCTGCCTGTCGTTGCTAATGATCTGCTCCATATAGTAAACACATCGTTGTCTTCAGGTGTTTTCCCCCAGACTTTGAAAACAGCAGTTATCAAACCACTGATAAAAAAGAACAATCTAGACAAATCACTACTGCAGAATTACAGGCCGATCTCCAACCTCCCATTCATCAGCAAAGTTATTGAAAAAGCAGTTTTTAAACAATTAAATAACTTCTTAACAATAATGAATCGCTTTGACTCCTTCCAGTCTGGTTTTCGTGCTCACCACAGCACGGAGACGGCCCTTGTAAAAGTGTTCAATGACATCCATATAAACACAGACTGTGGGAGAACCACAGTGCTGGTTCTGTTGGACCTCAGTGCAGCTTTCGACACTGTTGACCATGACATTTTACTGAATCGACTGGAGAGTTGGGTCGGACTCTCTGGTCCAGTGCTCAACTGGTTTGAATCTTACATAAAGAACAGGAATTTCTTTGTTTCAATCGGAAACTTCTCATCAGAGAGGTCAAAGGTCACATGTGGGGTACCCCAAGGCTCAATCCTAGGACCCCTTCTTTTCAATATTTATATGCTCCCGCTGGCTCAGGTTATAGCAGGAAATAAGATTAGCTACCATAACTATGCGGATGATACACAGCTCTACATCACGATGTCACCAGGTGACTCTGAACCCATCCAATCACTGAACAGATGCTTAGATCAGATAAATGTGTGGATGTGCCAAAACTTTCTCCAGCTGAACAGAAACAAAACTGAAGTTATTATCTTTGGACCTAAAGAGGAGCGAACTAGAGTCAATGCTCAGCTTCAGTTATTACAACTGAAAACCAGGGATCAGGCCCGAAACCTGGGAGTAGTGATGGACTCTGACCTGAACCTTCAGAGCCACATAAAGACAGTCACAAAGTCGGCCTTCTATCACCTGAAGAACATCTCCAGGATTAGAGGACTAATGTCTCAGCAGGATCTAGAGAAACTCATCCATGCGTTTATCTTTAGCCGTATTGATTATTGCAACAGCATCTTCACAGGTCTGACTAATAAATCAATCAAACAGCTGCAGCTGATCCAGAACGCTGCTGCTCGCGTTCTCACTAGAACCAGGAAGATAGAGCACATAACACCAGTTCTAAAGTCCCTACACTGGCTCCCTGTAGCTCAAAGAATAGACTTTAAAATACTGTTGTTAGTTTATAAATCACTGAACGGTTTAGCACCACAATACATTAAAGATCTGTTATTGCTGTACCAACCGTCTAGACACCTCAGATCTTCTGGTTCTGGTCTGCTCTGCATCCCCAGAACCAGAACCAAACGAGGAGAAGCAGCATTCAGTTTCTATGCACCACGGATTTGGAACAAACTTCCAGAAAACTGTAAAACAGCTGAAACACTGGGTGCCTTTAAATCTCAACTTAAAACCCACCTGTTTACAGTTGCTTATGGCAATTGATGCCTTCTATGTATTTGCGAGTGACTGGGAGTCATTGCGCGTATATAAAACCCTGTAAATTCTAGACTAACAGGTAACCAATTAATGCACAAAATCCGCGTAGGACAGCGAAAGTCCTAGCGCAAAATATTCGCGAAACAGGCGGACGGAGCCTGGTGCTGCAAGGCTGGAGGCCTTGTCCTGTTAGGCTGTGATTTTATCTTTTCTTTTTATCTTTTTATTACTTTCTTTTTCTTTCTCACTGTTTAACCCTGTAAATTCTAGACTAACAGGTAACCAATTAATGTACAAAATCCGCGTAGGACAGCGAAAGTCCTAGCGCAAAATTTTCGCGAAACAGGCGGACGGAGCCTGGTGCTGCAAGGCTGGAGGCCTTGTCCTGTTAGGCTGTGATTTTATCTTTTCTTTTTATCTTTTTATTACTTTCTTTTTCTTTCTCATTGTTTAAAATTATGTAAAGCACTTTGAAATGCCTTGCTGCTGAAATGTGCTATACAAATAAAATTTGATTGATTGATTGATTGATATGTGTGTGTGTGTGTGTTTGTGTATTTTAGCCATTAAACTGTGAGATTCTGTCCATTGACCCCATAGAGGGTGATCTTGATCTAAATCTGTGTAGTCTCTAATTTATGTTTCACAATAAATGTATTATGTATGTTAAAGTGACTCTCTAGTGTTCTGGAGAAAAAAACAGGCAAATTTCCTAAACTTTGGTGATAGGTGCTGTTTTCCACCAAAAAAGTCCCTGTATGGTTTCCCCATGCAGGAAACACTTCTCTTGTAAGATAATTGACCACACCAGCCTTCAACTACTGACACCTGTTTCCATTTACCAAAACAGAATTGGAGGGGGAGGTATAAAATTAAGCAACAGCAGTACACAAGTTATTGCGTGCTGTCAACTTAGGTTGACATTATGGCTTTTCTGTTCAGGTATGTCAAACTAGAGTAAGTTAAATGTTTTTTTTCCTCCTTAAACAGTTTTTATTAAACTTTTTTTTTATTCCTAGGCTGGTGATGGTGTCCTTATTGGCATTGGAGATATGTAAAGTAAAAGGTAAGGTTGACTTGTGTAATTTTCAATATCTAGTGAAACAAAGACTTAACTTGAGTCTGCTTTTCAACAGCTTCATATGTGCCTTCAAAGCCTGAGGTTGGGATTCTAACTTGGGGTCCAAACAAACCACACAAACTCCCAGATGTGCAACGCTATGCCCCATGGTTTCCAAGGGGTTTCCATGGTTTCTTTACCCCTCAGCAGGAACAGGGCAGTAATAAACTTCAGTTGCCTATTGAGCCGAAGTTCCCAATTGGAGGTCCAGTCCCTCTGTTTAAGCCACCACAGTTTCCTAGAGAGCCTCCTTGTCAAGCAGGTTCTTGCAGGTCACCAACATTCCCTGTTGAGCCAAAGTACCCAATAGGTGGTCCAGTCCTTCTGTCCAACCCACCAGCGCTTCCTATTGTGCCAGAGTACCCATTCAGACTTGTAGTCCCCCTGTCCAACCCACCAATGCTACCTGTTGAGCCAAAGTACTCAATAGGCCATCCAGGCCAGCTGTTCTACCCATTAATGCTTCCGATAGCCCCAGAGTACCCAGTAGGATTTCCAATTCCTCCCTTAAACCCACCAATGCTTCCTGTTGAGCCCAAGTACCAAGCAGGATTTCCAATTCCTCCCTTAAACCCACCAACGCTTCCTGTTGAGCCCAAGTACCCAATAGAAGGTCCAGTCTCTTCAGTGAAGCCACCACAGTTTCCTAGAAAGCCTCCTTGTTCAAGTAGAAGACAATCAGGTTCTTGCTGGCCACCAGCTTACCCCACTGAACCAAAGTACCCAATAGGAGGTCCAGCCCTTCCATCCAACCCACCAGGACTTCGTGTTGTGCCAGACTACCCATTTGGATTTCTAGTCCCCCAGTCCAACCCACCAGCGCTTCCTGTTGAACCCAAGTACCCATTTGGAGGGCCAGTCCCTCTGTTTGACCAACCAGTACTTCCTGTTGAGTCAAAGTATCCAATAGGAGGTCCAGTACCTCAGGTCCAACCACCACAGCTTCCTAGTAAGCCTCCTTGTTCAGTGGGGAGTCCCTTTAGTGTTTGTAGGCCACAAACATTCCCTGTTAAGCCCAGGCATCCTGCAGAGGCTCCAGTCAGCCACGGCCTAATGCCTTTATTCCAAACCTTGGAGTCTGGGAAGGTTCCTAAAGAGCCCCCGCATCATGGAGAGCCACCCAAGAGTCCAGGATGCTATAGCAAATGGCCATTTCTGCAATCAAAGCCCTGCATCTAGAGCACTTCAGAAGGTTGGTAATTTTATGAAGAGGAACTTCAACTTTTTACAGTCTTAACTTGACTTTTTTTTTTTTTTTTTCTTTTTTTGTCCTAGGTCCAGAAGTAATGACACCAAATTATTCACCTCTGTCAATAAAGGACTCATTACAACACTTATATTTTTGTTTTATTTTGTTCTTTAATAAAGTGGCTCTAATCTTATTGGGGTTATTTTTCTACTTTAATTTCATAAACGAAAACCTGCCTGCAAAACTCTAGACTAATTTTCAATTGCTAAGCTTTTCTGTGCTGACCTGGTATTAAAAACTTGACTGGAATTTTGCATGTTCCAGGTGTTTCTACAATGTTGAGGGTAAAATGGAGACTACACTTCCCCAGGGACACAATGTACCAAAACCCTCACAGAAATGCTACTTGGCTAGGCAGTGTGGTGATTTGGTCAAATGGTCACAGAAACTTTACATCCAAATCAACCAACCAAGGCTGTCCCAGAAGCACCACTAAAGCAGAACCAGTCATGCAGATGTTGCGCAATAAAACTAGTTAACTATGCATTAGTCTTCATTTTAAATGAAGAGGTTCATGTAAGGGTAGTTATTTCAAATGGCAGTGATATTGGGATTAACCCTGTGCATTTATTCAATCTACCTGCAATTCATGTTTCAAAATTAAGTGGATTTTTTTAACCAGTACATGTAAGAAAATGGAGTACATCCAGTGACATGTTTCTAACATGACTTGTCATTTTTTAAGTTAGTGGGTTGAGTATCCAGAGATTTTACTGGCGTGTAATGCTCTTTATTTCAGCAAAACATTTTTCTAGATACTCATTCACTTTTGTCAAAGTGCCTTCCTCCGCTCCGTTAGGGGGCGCACGGTGCTGTGATGTGTAAACATGCTCTTAAAAAGGAGAACGGAGAAGCACGGTTCTACACCAATCATATTACAGAATCTCGGCTCTAAGCCAATCGGAACAATGCATATGACTCCAGTGGGAGGGACCAGTGACTACCTTTGGACGTCATTCATTCGCCAGCTTGTTAGCTAAAAGACAGACCTCTGGGTTTTGTAAGTAATTTAACTGGGTTTTAAACTGCTTAAGGTATTGATCGTGTATCTCGCAGCTCTAGTGAGACTAACTTGGAGGTAGACTAGTTCAGCGGATCGGTTTAGCTTGTATGCTAACCACAGGACCTAACAGGGCAATTATCTGGCTGTCAAACGCAGCCGAACCGGGACGTTTCTGGGTCTGTTTCTAGGTAAATATGGCGCCGTTCATAAGGAAAGTGTTTGTGTTATTGTTCGGTGTTTCAACGTCTCTCTGTCCGCCCTGCACCTCCGTAGCGGTCACCATGGGTGAGGTGGAGCTCTCCTGTCGGGCTTATGTGAAGATGTACCTGCACTCCTGCCTGTTCCCCCGCTGCAGCATCAATGGACTGCTGTTGTCCTCAAGCTCGGCAGGTGGCGCTGTTTGCGTGACGGACTGCGTGCCGCTGCTTCACTCTCACCTGCCCTTGGCTCCCATCACGCAACTGGCCCTCACGCAGGTGTGGAGTTTGGTGTGGTGGCCCAGTTCTCAAAAAGGCCCAGGATGTGATGTAGATCCAAAATAAGGGAAGTTTTTCTGTAAACATGAGAATAAAGTTAAAAATTTAATTTATTTCAGCAATATAAAAATTCCAAATTCAGATTGACATAAAATTGGATTTACATTGCTCCATTTCACAAGTGCTGATTTTTTTTTCTCCACCCCCACATTGAAATTCATGAAGATGAAAAAATAATAGTAATGTGGTTATGAAGGAGTAGATTCCACCAAAATAATTCATAAATCTTATGAATTATTTTAACATGTTTATAAGAAAAAATCTTGGATGTTCTCTGAGGTTAAAAGTAAAATAAATCAAATTTCCCATAAAGGCAAAGCTTGTGGTTAAATGAAAAATCTGCAGAATGTAAATTTGTCTGATTAATTGATTTATCATCAAAATAATAGTTGCAGGCTTACAAAGCCCTCTCAAGATTTCAGTAAGGTGTGGACTGTGGATGAAGTGTTAATCCACTTTTATTTTTGTAAATAATCTGCTGATTTAAATAGTTAAATATTTCCTGCAACACGTTTATGAGGCGTTTTTAATCCTCCTGAAGCTGAACATAAATCAGCTAATTTACTCAGATGTTTTGCAGACATGTCTAAAATGACTAAACCAGCAGTTTTCTCTCTTCTCTTCTCCCAGGTGGATGTCTGGTGCGCTCAGACTCAGCAGAGGATAGTTGGATATTACCAGGCCAACGCCTGCGCATCAGACTGCAGGTGAGTTTCTGAAGGAAGAAACTTCTCCAGGACCAAAGCCGATCCAGAAACGGTTTCAGTGGTCTGGTGTCTGTTTGCAGCCCGACGCCGTGCGCTCTGAAGATAGCCGACAAGATCGCCGAGCAGTTTGAGAGTGCAGTCTTATTAATGGTGAGGACGACAGAAAATAAAGTCTTAATGAAGAGATTAAATGTTTTCTATGTTTATGGGACGGACGGGAGAGTTTGCTGGTTTAATGCAGTCGGTTTGTTTCTGTTTCTTCCTGAAGCTCGACGGCAGCAAGATGTCTCCAGATGATCGGGTTCCTCCGATCGTCATGTACGAACGCAGAGACTCCAAATGGGTTCTGAAGGACAAACACACGTAAGAACCGAGGGGGAGGGAGGGCGTAAGGGTCAGTATGGGAATTATAAAGAATAAAATGAGTTAGTTTGGGTTTAAATACCAATTTTTTAACTTAGGAAGTCATTTGGGAAGAGTTCAAATCAAAAGCTTTGAGCTCAGACATCTGTCCAACCAGTTCATCCTTTATCCTTTAGAAAAAGATGCAAATTCCAGAAACTGAAATGTAAAATAAAAATAATTTTAAGTGGCTTGAGTCTCCAGGAAGCTGCAGGATGTTTTAAATTGAAACATTAACTAATTTATCTGTAATTTAGTTCACATGAAAACCAGTAAATGGAGAGAAAATAATCCAGTTTGGAAAGAGCTGGAACACCTTTAATGGCCAGCAGAGGGCGCCGGTGAGGTCAGGGATTCCTCAGGTAGAGAAACAGTGAAGGTCAGCAGAGGCAGACATGGATGTTATTTATAGCAGATCTGAAACTTAAAAGGGATTTTGTACTATTGATGTATGAAATGAACTAGTTTAAAAAACAAAGAAAGAAAGTATTTTCTGTAATAAGAAAAGGATTTGGAAGGATTTGGGTCTCTAGAAGTCTCTGGATCTACTTATGGTAAAAGCTTGGTTATGAAAAAACAAATACTTTCAGTCGTACTTTACATTTTTCATCATAAAAAATAAAGTTTTTAATAGTTTTGCCTTGATTACAAAAAATGTCCTTCTTAATCAACCACCTGTGCTGGACGGGACAAATTTCTATCATTTTTTAATTGCAGTTGGACACACCTGGTTTTCATCAATGCAAATTCATGAATTAGAATGGCCTAGTCAAAGTCCAAACCTCAGTCCAACTGAGTATCTGTGCTAAGGCTTGAAAATGAAGGTTTACAGACTAAAAAATTATCTGATGGAGGAAAAAACTCCAGAAAACCAGGGAGGCTGAATACAAATGCAGGCCACACTTTTCAGATTTATTAATTGAGGGTTGTGAAAACTATTTTTTTTCCACTGTGTGTTGGTCTGTCAGATAAAAACTGAGATGTTAGGTTTGTGAGGGACTTTATAAAGTCTTGGTTTGTAGTTTAGTGAGTAAAATGTCAATATAGCATCAGGAAGAGATTAATCTGGAATCAGGAAGTTTAATCCGACTCAGATTAGTCTGAGAAATCAGAATCTCATCTGAAACAATTTATCAAGTTTCCTTTTAGTTTTCATTAATAAATGTATAAAATGGCTGATTTAGTTTGGACTTGGACTCCATTGCTTTGAGTAGCAGCAGCTTCCTGTTCGTCAGCCTAACGGACTCGTGTCACTTCCTGTCCAGGATCATGCTGCGGCAGTGGGAAGAGACGCAGGCCATCGCCAGCCAGATGCTGGAGTCGGGCGACCACGCCCTCCTGGTGGACTTCGACGGCCACCTGGATGACATCACCAAGGACTGGACCAATCAGACGCTCAACGCCAAGATCGCCGAGCTTTCCTCGCCGGCCAACGGAAACATCTGACGGCGACCCGGTTCCCCCGACACAAACACACACCCAGCAGAGTCCATGGAAAAGTTTTACTATCGACAGAACAAAGACAAACGAGCTTAAATGACACATTTACATCTCGTGCCAACCCAAAAAAAACGGATCATTTTTTAACTAATCCACCTTAAAATAGGATTTAACTCCAACAATCCACCTCATGGTTTTATTTCTAAATGCCTTTTTTCTTTTTCTTGTGTCACAAAATGTTCATCCAACTCAGGATGATGATGTGATGATGATGGTAGTTTGTTTAAAAAAAATATCTGTTTTATTTGGTTGATTTCCTCATAATTGCTGGATAGAAACGTTTAATTTGACAGGATGTACTTAATTATTGTTTTTACACTGTGATTAATTACATTGGTAACAAGTTTTCAACTTCTACAAACCTTAAATGTTCCAGTTTTAAATATTGGATATAAACTGAACTCAAAGCTCGTTGTGGTCCAAGAATAAATTTTCTTCTTCATTTCTGCAGCGTTTTCTTACCTTGAATTAAAGAAAATCAACTTAAAATCGACAAACTACCATTAAATGAACTCCAACAAACTAAATGCTCTAAACTTTAGTGCAATATTCCCATATTTACATTTTACACCAACATCAGATGAGAAAATTTCAGATTCAAATTCAAGAAGTTCTCAGATTTAAAAAAACAATTAAGAATTTTTAGAATATTTTTTATATTTCAGTGTTTGCTGTCTTCCGTTCATAATTCTGGATTTTTCCCCACATTCAAATGATATAATTCCTTGTTTTTCTGTCAGTTTAAGTCTTAAAAAATATAAATAAACATGAATAGTTGGTATAAATATGACAGAGTATCGGGGCTGTTATAGATGAAACAAATAAAAATAATGAGGCCATGGAGGAGCTGATTTTCACCAAAAAACTCTGAAATTTATGAATTAATTTCACTTATTTACGAGAAAAAACTGATTTTGAAAAGCTGTAAAATGAAAATCTTCCAGGATAAAAGGTATAAATTTACAATATTAAAACTATTTAATGTACAAAGTCAGAAATTTGTAAGAAAACTCTCAAATTTATCAGGAATTTTCTAAAAAGTTGTACATTTGTGACGAAATGAGCCAGAAACGCTCCAGGATTGAGGCGCTACGTCGACGAGACTCACACCTGGATGTTTCCCAGAGTTTAAGGATGAGGTCTGGGCTTTTCCTGGACCAGAACCGGGTCTCCAGGAGACGTTCTGGTCCAGGAAAACAACCCGGATTCTTCCCTTTAACTCTGGAAAACATCCAGATGTTTGTTTCCTAAATGTACCGACTCAATCTTAGATGACATCCACTATTTTCTGTTACAAATGTCCAATTTTTTTAAAACAAATTCTGAAAAATTTGACCGTATTCTTACAAATTTCTGACATTATAATATCTTTGTTTTAATACTTTAAATTTAATGTGAAATTACTCAAAATTTCTGAGTTTTTCCGCTGAAACTTTCTCCTCCATGGCCTCATTTTTATTTATTTTTTTAATCTACACTCCACTGCCTGCTTTACAGCTATTTGTAAACTTTTACCATCTAAACTGAACAAAAACTAACTTGGTACTGCAATCTTTTTTTGAGAAATTATTACAATACAAACTTTTAAAACTATTTTTTCTTGAACAGATGCCCTGAACGTGGCATCATAACACAACCTCCAGCCAGAAATAATCAAATCAAATCAAATCTGAGTAGAGCTTCTTAAACCAGCCTTTAAATAATAATCTACTAAAGTTAGAGCTTCCCTAAAATGAAATAGAAATCTGTGTTTTTGAGGCTAATGTTTTGACTTACATGGTTGTTATTGTGCTTTACTTCTTAGCGATACATAATTTAATCCAGTGAATGAGGGAAGATTTAGGAATTGTGAAAAGGAAAAACTGTTGGATGTGATCTCTGCTGTAATAATGAAGTTCACAGTGAAATTCTTTTGTTGTTTAATAAAACGAGTGTTTTAAACTAAAACTCAGCTTTAAGACTGTTTCATAATCAGTCTGGATGATAACAAGTAGCTAAAACTATTAATCTATGCTATGATTGGAGTACAGTACCTTAAACATGCCTGTTTTTAACTTTATGGTCCCTTTAAAAGAGTGTTTGGGCTCGAAGCACCAACAGAACAATAAAAACTGATTTATAGAGAAACTATTTTTAAATTTCTCTAAAACACACGATCTCCACGCTGTTGGCTTTTCCTGTAGTGTTTCCAACGCACCGATCCCCGCAGGAAATGAAGAAAATCCACTTTTTTAACCCCAAACGTCACCATTTCGTCTCCAGAGTTCAACGGATTTTTCTTTTGAGTGCTTCAAAGTCTTATTTTTCGCGTGCAGAGAAAGCAGAGGCTCTTATTTTGAAAGCTGGGAATGTTTCAGAGTTTCTTGGAGACTCTCAGTTGGTCTGACAGGCGTCCAGCTCGGAGGACGGCGACGGCACCGTGACGAGGTTCAGCGTGATTTCTCCCAGCGGAGACTGGCTGGCCAAGGTCCGGAAGACCGACAGGGTGTTGAAGACGGAGAGCGCGTTCTCCACCTGCTGCTCCGCCCACGGGAGGGAAACCTGCAGACAGGAGGCACAGGCAGAGGAACTACCTCAGCTTACGCTTCACAGTAGAAAACTGGACATCAAAATGTATTTTTTTAGATTGTAGTGGCTTTATTTTATGAAATCTGATGCAAAACCATCAGAACTGAACTTAATATTAGATTAGTGGAACAAACAGCAGGACGTTTGGCTCATATACACGAAATTTAGTTTTAAATAACAGATTTTAAAAAATGTGATTCTTTAGATTTCAAATTTATTCCTTTAAACTTCAATAAATAATTTCAAATTGATTCCTTAAATACGATGCTGTATTTGGGGAACACGGGCCATTCTAGATGGTAAAATGATGTCAGGACAGTAAATTTCCACCAACATCACTTTGACATTAATTTGACATATTTAAGAAACAGATTTTCTCTGATGTAGAGAAAATGGAAATTTGTGAGGAAATAATTTCATTTACCTTCATCTTAGATGATTTCTGTCACTTTTTTCCCACAAATTTCCGACTTGATATTGTATATTTAATCTTTGAAAACTGTATTTTTTTCTGCAAATTATCAATTTTCTAATTTTTAAAAAAATATGTAGCATTAAAACCAACATGATCAAAATGTGCCTCCGTGTCCGGAGGTTTACCTGCGCGATGATCAGTTTGCGAGACGGATCTTCGGTGTTGCTGAACTCTTCTCCAAAACACAGAGTGAAGCTGCACTGAGGAGGCTCGCCGCCGTTGGCTCGGAAAGAGTCCAGTTCTGAGGAAACACCAGACCAGAACCGGGTTGAGTTTTCAGGTCAGTTTCAGGAACTGGAGGAAAGCAGAGCCTGAGATATTCTTTAAACGAGGCTCCATCATGTTTTATATCACCAGTTTCACCTGCTCAGATTTAAGACTTTTTAAGACCATAATGGATTCATTTTAGTGTAATGTTTTTTTGTATATCCTCTCCTGTTCTAGGAAGCACAATAGGTTGCTTTTACAACATGACAATGAATTTAAAGCCAATTCACTGTTTTTTTAAAGGAATTTAAGACTTTTTAAGGATTCAGCCAAACGAGAACCTGGCAGCTCAACGGATAAATAAAAACCAGACGTTTAGACTCACGTTGCTTGAAGATGTCCTTGCTGAACAGCAGCACCGACTCCATGTTCCTCTCCATCCGGTGGAGGCCCGGCGTGGTCGTGTGCGGCCCCGTCCAGAAGATCCGGCCCTGGCAGAACCGCCTGCCGTACACCCCCTGCGGCGTGGACGTCAGCGCGATGCCCTTCGCCATGAAGGGCAGCAGGGTGAACAGCGCCTGCAGCTCCTCGCCCGCCGGCAACGCGGACGGCGGCTCCGGCAGCAGGATGCGAGGGAAGCGGCACAGGGCGGCAGGAGTCGGGGGGGCGGGCGAGGAGGGCAGATACGCGATGCGCACATCGGGGCCGCTGATCTGACGTTTGAGAACCTCCTGGCCAAGATAATGAACCGTCACGCTGAAGGAGTCTTGGTCTGTTGGAAAGAAAGGGGGTGGGGTTATCAGAGGGGGCGGGGTTATCAGAGGGGGCGGAGCTAAAGCCACAGGTTCATGATGGAGACAGCAGCTTTTCTCCTGCTGTAACGTTGGTTACCTCCTGTGTTGGCCGGGACGCTCTCCTCGATCCGAACGTCCAGCCTGATCTCATCCAGCGCTGCAGAGAGGAAGATGAGAAATAAACCAGTTACTAAGCAGAAAAAACTCGTAATGAGGCTTAAAGTTATTCTGAAATACTGCAGAGACAAAGAAACGGCTTGATAACAACCTCACTGGGGTTTTTACAGAAAAAAAGTTCCTTCTGGATGATGTTTTTAAAGAAATGCACCAAAACAAAAATATTTCATAAATGAATCTCAGGCATCAGCGTTTAGAAGAGATTAGATCTTCCTCTATAAAGCACTATGCTAGTTATTGAGCATGGCAGTGGCAGCATCATGCTGTGGGCTGTAACGGAGCGTCTGGACTCACTGGTGCATTGGGCAGGTCCGTCTGACTGGACCGGCTGGCTGTCCTGCTGCTGGTCCTCTTCCTCTTCATGCTGTGAATCAAGGACAGAAGGTTAGTGGTCCACCTGACATCTGCAGGACGAAACCTTGACCTTTGACCTGAGCGTCAGCCTCACCAGCTGAGAGGTGACCTCTTCAGTTTTGATCTTTTTGACCTGGCAGTCCGAGCTGCTGCTCTTCCTCTTCAGCTTCTTGCTGCTCTTCTCTTTGACCTTCGGCTCAGGAAGCAGCACACCTGGAAACCCGGAGGAGGAAGATTAATCTGACGTCCAGCAGCGCTAATCCAAGGGATTATATTCTGACTGCCAGCAGCCGAAGCTTCTGAGAGATGTCACCTTTTATTAAGCGCAAACTACAAAACATGCTGTCATGATCAGGTGGTTGACGCAAAAAAAAACCTTCAGAAAGGCTAAAGAACGGAGGGAAAAAGTAAACTGGGAGAGAAAGATGGAAGGGGATGCAAAAAGAAATTAAGGGAAACAAGAAAGAAAAGACAAGGAGGAAACTGAAAAAGGACACTAAAGGAAGGTAAAGGAGAGACAAAAAGGAAGGCAGAGGACACTAGGAAGGAAGGAAAAAGGAGACATAAGAAGGAAACAGGAAAAACGACACTGGGAAGAAAAGAAAAGAATGAAACGAGAGGAAAAGGGAAGAAGGACACTAGGAAATAAGGAAGGGAACACAAGAAGGAAAGGGAAGGAAAAAGGATTCTAGGAAGGATAACGAGAAAAAAAGGAACAAGAAAAGACAAAGAAAAAAATAACTCTGGAAATGAAGTTTTAGAAGATAAGAAGTAAAACAAAGGAAATATTTTTCCATTTCCATTTTATCCAGATCTGAAATTACTTGAATCAAAAGTCAGACTTTCCCAGAGTTCGTAGGAACCCTGGATATCATCACTTTTCTAATTTAAAATAAAAACATTTAAAAATCTGCTTAAAAGCAAAGAATACCTCAAAGGTAAGAATAAAAATGTGATCAAGCGATCCTTTGACCTTCCAGGTCCGAAGTGAGTCAGAAAGCAGCTGACATGTAAATACTCTCGTTCTGGTTGCCATGATAAAATGTAAACAAACTGGAAGCTCATTAGCATGAATGATCCCAGACAGGAGAGCTAAACGTTTGTGTAAATATGGAGGTTGACGACGTTTCCCTGCTTTACAGCTGCCGTGATAAACATCATAACTTTATTACTGATGAAATATTAACGTTCAATGCGTCTCCTGAAGCCAGATCCCAGTGAAGCTCTTCAGTTTACACCCCTGCTGTCATCATCAGGTTTAACTGCTTCATACTTCCTCTTTCTGAGGCGGCCTTTGACTAGTTCTCTGTGCAGAATGAAGCTTCTCGAAAGCTCAAATAACACCTGAACTATGACCCCAGTGGAGGTGGAAAGGAGGCTTCAAGGATGCAGAGGGAGAGAGAGAGAGATCTACTACATCTTTCTAACCATACAGAGATTTAAAGAGGAGTGGCAAAAGCAAATGAGGTGGATCAGCAGAGCTGATGGTGTCATCCAGGACATGTTATGGAGCTGTTAGCATGTCAGGATAGTTATGAGGTTTCGCTGTCTCAGAGGTCAAAACCACATCAAACCTGAGTTAACAGTGGTCCAGGTAACATAATCTGGTTTCAAAATGGCGGCGCCCAAGTGGCCACTGTTCATCTTACGATCATCGTTTCAAGCTGTACTTTTCGCCACGTTTAATTTTTTCATCCTAGAGTTGGAGGCGCTACATGTAGAATGGGTTTCAGACACACTTCTACTGCTGTTGCTGCGGTGATAAAGCAACAGTCTTCAGTCAGAGGCCTCTACAGATGGCAGTACTGACTGCTACTGGAGATCCTTCCTGCCCAAAGCATCACTATGATTCTGTTGTTGAATGTTTATGTTTGTGACTTTTATACTGTGACTTCTGACTGATGTTTGACTGAAGAGTGGCTTCCTGTCGGGAAAACAGGAATTAAGTTTGAAAATAAAAGTTTCCAGATATTCAAATCAGGGTAACGTGGAGCATCAGCTCCATTTCCTCTTGAACCTTCGCGCCAGCAGGCGTCTCAACACCTGAAGCCACTTCGTCCGCCAACGAATCGTAGTGAAAACCTCAGAGAAATCACACTTGGTTTCCTGGTTCCTGCTCTAAATAAAACCCTCACTCTGTCTGCTGAGTGTGTGTGAAAGTTCACCAGTCTGATCTGAAGAATCAGCAGCTGGAGTTTTATCTGGATCAGAACCAGAATCAGAACCAGCTGCTGGACAAACACCAAACGCTCCCGTCAGAGATAAACTGCTGCAGAAACGCTTCTGCTCTAAAAATAGATTGGTTTGGGTAATGTGTTGCTCAATGTTTTCACCAAACCAAGACAGACAGAAAACCTGGACCGGGTCAGCACCGGCGTGTGGGCCTCACCCTGCTCGCTGATGGGCACCAGGCGGTACACCTTGTACGGCTCTGAGATGTCCAGCTGGGCGCGCTCCATCACCTCCTTGAACTCGGGGCTCTTGTTGAGAGCGCAGCGAAGACGCGTCTTCCACGCCGCAGGATTCTTCTCTCCGTTCCCCAGCTTCCCTTTGAACTCGGCCCAGGCCTGCAGAACCAGGGGAACCAGCGTTACCATGGAGGGAGGGATGGACGGATGAAGAACAGATACATTAAAAAATGGATACATGTTGGATGAATGAACAAATGGAAGGACGGACGGATGGAGGAAAAACCAGACGGATAGATGGACAGACAGATGATGGATGGATGGATGATTGGATGTTGGGTGGATGGATAGATAGATGAGTGGATGGATGAACAGATGAGTGGATGGATGTATGTATGGATGAACAAATTAATGAACGATAGGCAGATGGATGGATGTCAGACTTTAAATTCAATCTGAAAACAGAAATATTTTCCAAACTCGGTCCAGTCCGGTCACTGGGTTCTGATCCAGTCTGGTCACTGGGTTCTGATCCGGTCCAGTCACCAGGTTCTGATCCGGTTCCGCTCATCCTGTAAACTAAAACCCAAAGTCACAAAGCATCAGGCGACCTCTGACCTTGAAGAGCGCTGCGTCCTCGTCCTCACGGAAGTCGTGCTTCCCTGCGTGTTTCCATGGGATCCTGAACATCGTTTTGGCCTCGTCGTCCCACATCACACCTGGATACTTCCCGCTGCTCACCTGTCGCACGACAAACACCAACGTTTGGTTTCCAGCAACGTTTCAAACACCAACAGGAAGTTCCTCCATTTGGCGAAACCAAACTGCTGCCCAGCGCTAACGCCTGCTAATGGTTCAACAGACGGCAGATCTCCAGCTCAGATCGGCCCAAATAGAATCTGAGTGTCACAATAAACAGAGCTGGAGTTACTCCATCACTGCAATATGGTTCTTTAATATAACAGCTAAATGTTTCAAGGATTAGACGAAGATTTGGAGCAAGGTCCGTTCATTTTTGAACTAGAATGAGCTTCCAGTTAGCTAGCTTTATCCCATTAGACCAGATTTGAAATGTGTTTCAGATCATTATCCTGTTGGAACTGCACAACAGTTTCAGTTGCCTCAACCAATTTAATTTCTGTGGGCTATTATAATGCAATTATTTTACAAATGTATCCGATTTTTATCTTGCAATTTGACAAAACAAAAAGAAAGTAGCAGAAAGTTTGTTAAACCTGAGTAAATTTCTGGCAAAAACTTGGAAATTTTTAGATTCATTTCACATGTTTACATAAAAAAATCCAACAAGAAAAAGTTAAATATCAAAACAAGATTTTCTCTGACATTGAAAGTCATAAATTTGCATAAAACAAAATAAAAATAAAAAATGCCAGAACACACCAGTATTAGGGCCATGCTAAGAACATTTAAATAAATAAATAAAATTAGATTAAGTAATAAAATTACCAGAATAAAATTGTAGTATAACAAGAATGAAGTCACAATATTACGGCTTCATTCTTGTAATACTACAATTTTATTCCCTTATTATTTTGACTTTATTCTCATATTGACTTTATTCCTAAAATATCATGACTTTATTGTCATCTTATTTCGACTTCTCATAATTTATTTTTTTTAAAATACTTTGTATTTTTTAGTCTTACCAGAAAACCTCTAACATTGAGGTGGTAAATTAGGAGCATCTGGATGTTTTTCTAAAGAATAGATTGTATCTATTATGGCAAATTATAATTTTTTTCTTGTAAATTTACAACTTTTTAACTTCAGCATAGAGTCTGATCTTTTTCTCCTAAATTTGTTGAATTAATATAGAAATCTCTTGAGTTTTTGGGTGGAAATTTACAATACATAGTCGCACAAGTTTGCCCGAGTTTTTCTTTTTTGTCTCGTTCAATTGCAAGAGAAAAATCAGACAGACTTGTAAGACAGTGCATTAAAACACAGGTATTAATAGATGTCTGATCTGGGTCACACAACTTGTTTACAATAACAAATAAACCGACCATACCTCAAACCAGAAATCTGTGACAGATTTCTGGTTCTAAAAAAACAGATTTAGGTCACATAAAAGCATCTCATTAAAGTTTCAGCAGGTGGTATTTTAGTTAAAGTCAGTTTTAATAACTTAAGAAGAGAACTAATTCATTTTAACTTCTGAAAATTAGACTTCCGGTTGATATTTATATAACCTCAAAAACGGGACAGTTATTAGGACTCTATTTACTTCCCCCACCCTTTCTGCCCCTCAGGACATTAACACACACACACACACACACACATACACACACCTGATCCACTATCCATGAGCGAAGTCTGCGGGTGGATCTCATCCTTCCTGCTGCCATGATTCCCCTTTAAAACGGCTGAAATACATAAACAACATAAAATAATAAGTGGCACATTAATGACATGAGCTAATATCTCTCTACAGGCGCATTTTAATAAATAACTGACTGAAAAAATAAGTAAAAGACGAATACATTTGATTTATGACACAGAAAT